>NW_027555847.1:521086942-521304442 GCF_003287225.1 Phascolarctos cinereus | reverse complement strand
GACTGTGCTCCATTCTCACCCAGATGCAATAGTCAGCAATTCCTGCTGACTTTCTAAGTTGTTTCTGGCTGGAAAATTATTTCACCCCATCCTTTTGTGGGTTCTGCTGCTTCAGTAATTGTTTTATGGCATTTGGAGGGGTTTGAGGGAGAGCTCAGTCAAGTTGCTGCTTTTTCTCTTCTGTCTTGGCTCCTCCTCCAATGATTCATTTTTCTTAATAAAAATTGTGATAATACATTTCCTCTATTGAGTCAAAGATTTTTTCACATATTCATTTTTCTCTATATATTACTGAGATGCACAATTATGACATCACATTTCTCTATCTATCATGTATCTATCTCTATCTTTCTGTCTATTTATCTGTGTTTGCTTGTCTACCTGTCTGCTTATTTGCCTTTCTTTATGTCTGTCTCTTTTTCTTTCTCCCTAGTCTTCTCAGTCCTTCGTGGTATAATATAAGATTAAACATATAAAATATAACTAAATAGCATTCTGGGATTGTACTTTGGATACATTTTTAAAGAGAAAATAAACACTTATCCCACTTGAGAAAAAAAAACTGCAGAAAAGCTAAATTACTTCTGGTGCTAGTGATTGGAAAGTTAAAGAAGAAAAAGATCTATAAAAGCTTTCTCTATTCAACCTCCTAAAGCAGCAGACCTTCTAAGAATATATCCTTGTACTTGAGCTGAATGGCATTGGGTAGGTAAAAGTAAGAGTTGAGAAAGGAAGAGAAGGAGAAGGGAGACAGCATGATGAAAAGGAAGTTATTGGCTTTGGTTCAAGGAGAGGGGAGAAAAAGTTCCTTTACTTCTGCCATTTTTTCATGTCAATACTGATCTTGTTTCTGAAGGAAGTAAGATAAGAAATGAACAGAGAATATGAAAAACAAAAAGGCATAAAGGACAAGGTAGTTGAGATATAGACATGTTGTTTATAGTTCTCCTATGACTCACTTTTCCCTCCAGCTCCAGGTTGAAACCCAGGGAAAAGAATCCAGTGGACAGACAAAAAAGCAGGCTCTACCCTCAATTTATTTTGGGGATAATTGAGATGCCAAAAACCTTAAGGGACTTGCCCCAAATCTCACAGAAAGCTTAGGTGGAATTAATACAAAAAGCAAGCCAGTTCTCATTATTTCCAGTTCTGTTCTCTCTCCACTAGACCAGATGATTTACAAATTAATTCTCGAGTGTCCTGTTTTTGCCTCTGCCCATCATAGGAATCTGGACTAACAAAAAGAAAATTTTTTAAGTTTCATAGTTCCCAGAGACTACCAAATACAGCTGCTATCATGGGGCCATTGAAAATATTGTCTCTGCTCCTTCCACATTACCCTGGAACTTACCATCCTGCAGAGAAAGGTAATGAACTAGCATCCATGTTCCATAGAACCAATCCAATTAGTGTTCAGTGCATCTCAGTAATTTATTATAAAGTTAGGAAGTGTGGATCCTATGATGTTGCTGTTTAATTCATTTTCAAGTTGGTGGGTTGTTTTGAGGGTAAAAAAATTACAAGGAGGTTAAGTATTAACTCTCTTTGTTCCAACTTTCCAGAAGATTTCATAATAGAACCCTGTCCTGTGGTTAGCACTGGGGAGTCACATCTAACCTTTATCCTGAAGCCATTTCCCTTTTGAAAAAAAAAATAAATACTAACCTTACCATTCCTGAATAACACCACCATGATATCTCAGTTTGAAGAGAAATATTATTTGCAGAAATTATCACCCTCAGACACCCTGAAGGGAAATCTCTATTCATTAAAAGTATGACCCTATCAAGTTGAGGTTGGAAATGATTCACCAAGAACCTGTGTTATAAGGATGATCAGTCTCTGACTCACTTGAGGGCTGGCCACTTACATTACCTTAAATCATATTCCTGGTCCTACTCATTTCACCAGTCCCAGGAGGAGAAAGAGAATGCCCAGAAGTGAATAGAAAGATACAAGCCATGAAGTCATTTCAAGCTATTGTAATAAGATGAGATATGAAAAAGTCAGCAAGTACTGACATAAGGATTACTCCATGAAAAACAACAACAAGAAGTTGATAATAAACTCTATGCAGATAATGCAGGGACATTTTTGCAGGGATTTGTATGCAAGACAGCTAGATGGCACAGTGGTTAGAACACTGGGCTTGGAGATGGGAAGACCTGACTTTAAATCCCACCTCAGACACTTAGTAGCTGTATGATCTTGGTAAAATCACTTAACCTCTGTCTACTTCAGTTTCTGCATATGGAAAAGAGTAATAAGTGTTATTAATAATTAATAACTATCAATGATATAGCATTTTAATTCTCACAAAGCACTTTACACATGTTAACTCATCAACTCTCAACAATGCTGTGAGGTAGATGCTAAGGTAGATTACAGATTTGGAAGCTGAGACACAGAGAGGTTAACTGGCATGCTCAGAATCACATAACTAATAAGTTTCTGAAGTAAAATTTTAACTCTTGTTGTTCTGATTCCAAGTCCTTCACTGTATCCATTCTATCACCTAGCTACCATTAGAAATAATAATAGCAAGTACCTCTCAGGTTGTTCCAAGGGTGAAATTAGATAATATTTGTAAAGTATTTTGAAAACCATAAAATATATAAATGCTAGCAGTGGTAGTTGTAGTAGTAGTAGTAGTAGTAGTAGTAGTAGTAGTAGTAGCAGTAGTGGTAGTAGTAGCAGCAGCAGCAGCAGCAGCAATAGTAGTAGTAACTGTCATTGTTATTATTTTAAGGAGTTTCAAAAATCATCTAGTCCATCCCCTCCCCCACTCCCATTCCAAGAAGGTTAACTTACATGCCCAAGGGGTGTGTGATACAATCTTTTAACAGAAAAAAAAAACGCATTATAAATTTAAGAAAAAAATATGGACAAAAAATAACTTGAATGGCTGGCTAACTCAATAGTAATGCTTGATCCTAAGAATGAAGGATGTTTACACACTATTTAGAAATAGAGTGAAGTATTAGAGATACTCTATTGGACGGGTTAAATAGATAAGGAACTCTTAAAAGGACATATAAAATAGGTTTGGTTTACTATTAAGAGAACTAAATTGTAAGATAATTGCAACATGCAGAACCTGGAATAAGCCATCTGATCAAGAGTCAGTCTATTTGCCTAGAGAGCCTTCTATAGAAAGATTATCAATAAAAATAGATTCACAGATAGATACTTTCCAAAACATACATTAAACACACTTTTCAAAAATGTATATTTTGGAGCATATAAGTACCAGTCTCAAAGAACAGGAAAACTATGGTAGCTAATAGAGGGGTGACCTTTTAGATAAGAATGTAACAAGGAAGCTTACATTTGCTCCATATGTACAGTTCCTGAAGAATGTGAAGTAAGGAAAAGGAGAGAGGTATTTTGTGGAAACCTAATTTTTAAGGGATCAACAAGCTGAAAACTCCAAAGTAAAATTACTTAACCAGTTAAGAATGAAGATATAAATAAATGAACACATTAGCTATTTGAATGTAATTAATGGGAGGAAAAACTAAAGATAGGAGTAAGACAAAAGGAGGAAGAAAAGTGAAAATGACAGGAGGAAGAGAGAAAAAATGAAAAGAAAGCAGCTATATTTTTCCTTTAAGAGTAAATGATAGAGATGGCTCACTCTGGCTGACATGATTACCATAGAATAGGGGAAGTGTAATCGGATCATTAAGGACTATACTATTTCACCATCTTATTCCCAGTAGGCATTAAATAAAACTTTGCTGAATTGAATTGCAGATATACTCTACTGTCCCTAGACAAGATCAGAGTTGAAAGTGGGGGCAGGGCATCGAATGTGCTTTCAAATATTTGAAGGATTTTCTTATTGCAGAAATGCTAGATTTTGTTAATTTTGGTATCAAAGGACAAAATTTGAACAATGTGTGGAAGTTGTAAAGATTCAGTTCCATGTAAGGAAAATGTTCCTATCATTTAGAGATGTCCAAAAGTGAAATGGGCTGACTGGAAAAGTAGTGGGCTCCCATTCACTGAAGGTCTTTAAGTGAAAACAGTATCACCACTTTTAGGGGATGTAGGAAAATTAATTCCTACTGGATTACAGGGTGGATTAAGTTACCTCTTGGGTTCCTTCCAACTCAGATATTTTCAAATGATAGGGATAGGGAGAGGGATTGGACTTGGGATTTCATCAGTACAAGGAACTCCCAGGTAAAGATGTTCCCTCTACCAGGGCAGATCTCCAACTATTGCAACTTATGGGCTTGGAGAGTTGCCCAGAACCTTGAGAGGCTAAATGTCCAGGGTCACTCAGTAAGTACATTTCAGATGGAGAAAGTTAACTGATGTCTAACAGACTATGAAGACATCTTGCTATCCTCTGTTGCAACATTGCTTCCTAGTATTAAGTGGGGAAAGAAGGGGAAAAAGAAGAACAGTTTAAAATAAACCCTGGAGCTAGGCATTGATTAGCTATTCTGGAAACCAGACCAGATACCAAAAGAGTTATTTAATGCTAGATGAAATTGAATTTGTAGGGATTAGTTTTGGTCTCTTGTAAAAAAAGATGTTTAAAATAATAATCTATGACCTTTCTTTTTCTCATACAGCTCAGGGGTGTTTATATGGTGACTAGAAAACCTAAAAGAGGGGGAAGTGTCCTGGATTTTGATTTTCTGCTCTGCCTGGAGACATTCATCAAAAATGTCTTGATTTGACAAATTTTGTCTCATTATGTCCTATGCTTTACATTTTTCCTCTTTCTCTGTTTAAAGATTCTGATGGCTACTATATCTTTTTATCTTAGCATCTCCCAAAGCCTAGGACAGTACTTTGTACACACGTAGGTATTTAATAAATGATTGTTGAATTAAGTTGCCTTTACTTTTCTTTCTTCTTGGTTTTCTATTTCTCTTGGATATTCTAGATATTGCAAAAATGACAAAATGTTAGTAAAAAAAATGTTTCTTGGTTGGTCCTTCCTTGTACTCCTCTATATATAGCTGCTAGTGCCTTCCTCTACTTGTCTCCTTTGCCACATCCCAGGTTGCTTTGTATCTAGTTTGAATATGTTTTGTATCTCTGTCTCTGTCTCTAACATATGTGTGTGTGTGTGTATATATATTCACTTACAAAGAGTGAAAAGAAAGCAAGTTGAATGGATAAAGTTAGCTTAGCTTCAGTTTTCCAGATACAACTAAATACAAGGGTGTTTTTTTTTACCCCAAAGGCATCCAAGAATTTAGAATATCAGAGAAATCAAGCCAATAGTGATAGAGAATAAAAAATGATAATACGAATGTGTCATGCAGATAAGTTATATAGTCAAATATGTGTGTGTGTGTGTGTGTGTGTGTGTGTGTAAAGAAAAGAGTTTCAGGTAACAATAAGAAATTTAAACAATTGTCTTTACAAAAAAAGCCATAAATAAGGTTAGTAAACCAAGGTTTTGTCTTAGAGAAACAAAATTTAAAGGCTGATGAAAAATCAAGATAATTAGTTAAAATGGGACATTGCTGCCCCAAACTTCAGTGACTATTCAGCAGGTGTGCTTGTGCCTGGCCTAGTCCCACTCCTAATGCAGCCTCCCTCTCTGGGTTCCCTTTCCATGTGGCAAACTGTGCTGGGTTCATTTCCTCTCAACTGAATTTTCTTAAAATGGATTCAATGGTGCATTTTGTGGTATTTGCCCTTGTGATTTGGGAAGGTAGGAAGGAATTCTGAAAACAGAATTGTTAGTTGCAACTTTTCTTTTTTAGGATGTAGAATGGAGTCACCTGCTTCATGACTTCATTAATACTACTATTTAGGCAGTTTTTCAAAGGTAAAAGAAATATTTACTTCAAGGGGAGCATTTCCCTTCAACTAACAATCCTGTGGTCCAAGAAAAAGAAAGCTGTGTGGCTGCTAGCCAAATCCTTGCAATGTCTTTATCTAGAAGAGAGAATGCCAGAGAGAAGGGCAGAGGAACATAGAGATCTTTGCCCTCAGACAAAATATATTTCATATTATCCTGAGACCAAAATGGGAATATAAAGCCAATTAACTAGTACTCAAATATTGTGAGGTTTTCATATTTTGGTTTGGGGTTTTTATTTTTTGGCTTGTTTTGCTTGTTTGGTGTTTTTTCATAACCCTTAGCAACAAACCAATGTAGGGCAAGTGAAATCTTTATGGCCACTGAATGTTTAGTAACTGAAGAAATGACATGGAAAGTATTGAAAAAGGAGGTAGGGTGAGAGTTAGACCAACCAACCTTTTCAGTGATGATAGGATGCTAACTTTAGATGTTGATGCCACTTAACAAATCTATCATGGCTGTAAAATTGAGTATTACCTATTCCATGAGATATTATATGAGCATAAGGTATCTATTTATTCTTATGGAAATTTCTTATGCAGTTCTATTCCATAAAAGGCAGCTAGGTGGCAGGCGGAGCCAAGCTTGAGCTCTCCCCCAAACCCCTCCAAATACCTATTAAAAAAATGGCTTTAAACAAATTCTAAAGCAGCAGAACCCACAACAAGATGGAGTGAAACAAATTTCCAGCCCAAGACAACCTGGAAGATTGATCAGAAAGGTATATTGCTCTGGGCTGGTAGAAGAGCGCAGCTTGGCATGGGCAGGCAGGCCACAGCAAACTTGGAGCAGGCCTCAGAAGACTGAATCACTGGCAACTATGGGGGTTTCCAGACTCCTTAATCCACAAATGCCAAAGACAACTTAGAAGGTCAGTGGGAAAAGTCTGCCTCTGCAGTGCTGAGAGAGGAACACAGGGTCTCAGATCCAGTTTCCCAAGAGTGTGGCCCTGGGGGAGGCAGCTGCCTCCTGAGTTTCTGGCCCACAAACTGAGGGGGAATCCAGTGGCTGGTCAGAGAGGGATTGCAGGAATCTCTTTGCCAGTGCTGAGGCAGGAATCTCTTGCTTTGCCTGTGCTTGGATCTGGGTCACAGTTCTGGGCTGGGGTCCTGGGATGAGGAGGAGTGCTGGCACGATGGAGCTTGTAGTGGTGGTAAAGAGGAAACCCTCCTCACAGTTTCAGGACAGAAAGGAGTACTTGTTGTCACTAATAGACCAGAGCACAGGCAAGGAAAGAAGTAAACACCTCACCCCTTATCATACCACCGTGGAAGACTTGAAAATTTACAGGTCCCTACAAGTGTCTCTGAAAACAGCTGTACAAACCTCCAAAGCTTGGGAAAAGTACATTCTCCACATTGGAAGCAGACTTTTACCTTAACAAAGAGTTTAAAACTCAAGTAATTGGCTGGGATCATGAACAAGCAGCACAAAAAGAGTCAGACTATATTATCTGACAAAGAAGATCAAAATATGCAACCAGAAGAAGACAACAAAGTCAAAGCTCATACATCCAAAGCCTCCAAGAAATATACAAATCAGTCCAAGGCCTTGGAAGAGCTCAAAAGGGATTTTTAGAAGTAATTAAGAGAAGTAGAGGAAAAACTGGGAAGAGAAATGAGAGTGATGCAAGAAAATCATGAAAAACAAGTAAACAGCTTGCTAAAGGAGACCAAAATGAATACTGAAGAAAATAACACCTTAAAAAATAGCCTAACCCAAATGGCAAAAGAGGTCCAAAAAGCCAATGAGGAGAAGAATGCTCTAAAAAGCAAAATTGGCCAAACGGAAAAGGAAGTCCAAAAGATTACTGAAGAAAATACTTCCTTAAAAATTAGAATACAGCAATTGGAAGCTAGTGACTTTATGAGAAATCAAGACACTGTAAAAGAAATCCAAAAGAATGAAAAAATAGAAGAGAACGTGAAATATCTCATTGGAAAAACAACTGACCTGCAAAATAGACCCAGGAGAGAGAATTTCAAAATATTGCACTATCTGAAAGCTGTGATCAAAAAGAGAGCCTAGATGTCATCTTTCAAGAAATTATCAAGGAAAACTGCCTTGATATATTAGAACCAGAGGGCAAAACAGAAATTGAAATAATCCAACGATCTTCTCCTGAAAGAGATCCCCAAAGGAAAACTCCTAGGAATATCATAGCTAAATTCCAGAGTTCCCAGGTCAAGGAGAAACTATTACAAGCTGCCAGACAGAATCAATTCAAGTACTGTGGAAACACAATCAGGATAACACAAGATTTAGCAGCTTCTACATCGAAGTACTGCAGGGCATGGAATATAATATTCTGGAGGGCAAATGTGATAGGATTACAACCAAGAATCACCTACCCCAGAAAAACTGAGTATAATCCTTCAGGGTTAAAAATGGTTATTCAGTGAAATAGAGGACTTTCAAGCATTCTTGATGAAAAGATCAGAGCTGAAGAGAAAATTTGACTTTCAAATACAAGACTCAAGTGAAACATGAAGAGGTGCAAGGAATAGAGTCTCCAACCTTAGGAGAGTGAGCCACAGGAAACTAAGAACTGGAATCCAGGTGGAGTGTTGGCATCAGCCAGCATCAATGCCCTTTGGAACACCAGCCAAATAAAAATACTCAGTCAGCCATGATGCTGACTTTGGATAGGAACTTGGTGGGACCAATTTTTATAGGAATTAAGATAAGTTTTGAGCCTACTCCCTGAGAGACTGAAGTGGAGTAGGGGAAAGTATGCCCTAGAGATATTAGGTGCAATATTTGTACTTTATTCTTGCTTTATTTTTGAAATAAATATCTCTTTACATATGCAACTCAAGATTTCAGAAAAACCTGGGCAGACTTACATGAACTGATGCTGAGTGAAGTGAGCAGAATCAGGAGAACGTTGTACATAGCAACAGCAGCATTGTGTGATGATTAAGTATGATAGATACACTTAGCTCTTCTCAGCAATACAGTGATCCAAGACAATTCCAAAAGACTCATATTAGAAAATGCTGACCACATCCAGAGAAGGAACTATGGAGTCTGAATGCAGATTGAAGCATACTATTTTCTCTTTTTGTTTTTCTCTTGTGGCTTTTTTCTTCTGTTCTGATTCTTCTTTCACAACATGAAATGTGGAAATGTGTTTAACATTATTGTTCATGTACAACCTATGTCACATTGCATGCTGTCTTGAGGAGGAAGAGAGGAAGGAGGGAGAAAAATTTGGAACTCAAAATTTTACAGAAATGAATGTTGAAAACAAAAAAAGAAAAAGAAAAAAAAAGAGGCAGCTAGGTGGCACAGTGGATAGAGTACTGGGCCAGGAGTCAAGAAGACTCATCTTCCTGAGTTCAAATCTGGCCTAGACACTTACTATCTGTGTGACCCTGGACAAGTCACTTAACCCTGTTTGCCCTGAGTTTCTCACCTGTAAAATAAGCTGGATGAGGAAATGGCAAACCACTCCAGTGTCTTTGCCAAGAAAATTCCAAAAGGGTTCACAAACAGTCAGACACAACTAAAATGACTGAACAACAATGAAGAAACTTACCAAATGGGTTCCCATTTTATTAACTGAAAATTTAAAAAATGAAAAGGCTGAGGAAACTTTCAGCTCTCCATACCATTGTATGTTTTTGATGGTTGGGACAGTATAACAATGAGAGAATGATCAATGAAAATGAAAGAACATTTAAAATGTCAGCTCAAACTCACTGCAAAAAGAAAGATTTAAAGGAAGCCCATAAGCTGTAAAATTTTAGCCCTACTTTGTGACACATTTTCCTAAAGTGAATTTGCAGTGAACTCTCATTAATATATTACTGCCTGGTTATAGCTATGGTCCATATACATTCTTGAAATGATGAGAGAAAATGTCTCTTTTTTTAAGCTCATTGTATCTGTGAGGCTTGAACAAAGAGGAAAAGAAAAAGGTCCATCCTGATTCTCCCTTTAAAACTTCCTTAGTAGATAAAAATTATTGCTGTGGGCCATAAAAATTGGTGTTGGAATAATAAAAGATATTAGCTATGGAAATGCAGGAAGCAATAATATTTTCTCCTTATGGTAAATTTTGCCTTTTACTGATGGGAGACAGACAGGATTCAGGAAACTAGAAACTATAAAATTATTATAAATTATTAACCATGTGTTTCTCAGTTAAATTTAATTAAAATGTCTAAGACTATCTTTCTTCTTTTCCTACCTTTCCCTGCTAACTCTGCAATTGCCTTTGTTTTTTAAAATGAAAACTGAGAGTACTTTAAATAATACTTAAAAGACTTTTTCCTTCATAAAATATATCCTTTTATGAGCTTTTGAGAAAATTAGAGAAAAAATTGCTTCTAATAAAACATCTTCTCTTGATTTTCTTATTGCCCTGGCTCTCACTAAAATCAGTGGGAATATACCATAGCCTTTCTATGCCAATCAATTCCTCTGAGGTTCTGATTCAAGTATTAAGTTATTCTAAGTATCTGATCTCCCAATTCTACCTTCCCAAATAGCATATTGTGTCTAAGAGCAGAAACGGCTAATAATGAGGGATAACTGAATTCAATACCAAAAACATTTATTAAGCACCTACTACGTGACTGACACTATTTTAGGCTCTGGGGAAATAAAAGTAAAAACAAAATAAGTACTGCTTTCAAGAAGTATACTACTGGGGAGACATAATATGTACCCAAAAAACAAAAATATAACCAGCATTTAAAAATTAATTTCTCAGGTTGGGAGAAGACATACTAAATAGAAGAATCAGGAAGCCTCTAGATGAGGTAGCATCTGAGATGAATCTTGAAGGGACAAAGGGGTTCTGAAAGGCATTGATGAGTGTAGAGAACCAGCTTGTACAAAAGAATGGAGACGGGAGACTGAACATTGTGCATATGAAAGAGCAAATGGGACAGTTTGACAGAAACAAAGAACCAGTCTCCCAGTCCAATCACAGAATTTAGAACTGGAAGGGAGCTTAGCGGTCTGCCTTGGTATATATGTACATAGAAGGCATTCCTAAAGTTGCACCTTTCCCACTTCCGTTTTAATTTTCTATGACAGGAGGGAGAACATATGCACAATTCTGTGTTCAATACAAGAAGGTCCCAAATAGTGCAGAAGGATATGTTTCTGACTGAGAGGGATTTATTTTTGTTCATAGAATCATGGGATAATACATATTTTAGCTGAAAGGAACTTTTGAGGACATATAATACAATCTCTTTATTTTAAAGATGAAGATGAGGAGGATAGTAGAGGTTAAATGACTTGCCCAGGACATAAGCAGCAGATGTCAGAATCAGGATTTGAACTTAAATCATTCTGACTCTCATTTCTCTGCTTTATTTATTATACTCGCTGTCTATCTATGGCAGTTGTTAGATCTCTAGATACAAAAGATTGGATGTCAGAGGATTTGTTTTGGATCCCAGCTCTGCTACTTCCTACTAAAGTGATTTCGGATAAGTCACCTGATTTCATTGAGCCTCAGTGTTCTTGTGTGTAAAATGAGGACTGATCTAGATAAGGGTGGAAAGTCCCTTCAAACTTTACAGCTTATGATACTGACATCCTCTATTTACCATATGAATAGACCAGACTTATATAAAGTAACAGTATATTGGGCAGACTATACTTATTGAAGGTCTTATCATTTAATGGGCATGAGTACTACTTTCTTTGAGTCAGGTCATAGCCTATCCAGCACTTCATAGCTTGCTATGGCCAAAGGAATTCATCAACTTTTGGCCAGTCTTCTGGTGATGAACTTCTCTGAACTGAGTTAGACTTGTCCTCAGATTATGGACACAAAGTCTGTCAATGCAATAGTACTTGAAGTTTTTCTAGGATGGCATGACCTCCCAGAATTTGTGCTTTACCAGCATTAGCTTATAGGGTCAAGTCCCATACTCTTAAAAAGCTCTGTAGTAGAAGACATATGCCTGTGGGTTATTAATCAATGTTTTCCAAATGAATTGAATGGAGTCATGAAGACATGTATATAAATGGGTAACTTCATAGTTATCAAGTGTATATTTGAAGAACTGGGTCAAATAATAACAGGTAAACTCAAAAGCACAGTACAAAGAATGTGGATGCAAGTCAAACCACTGTCATAAAAAATAAACTTGTCACTCTCTTAAAGCCTTTTCTCCTAATATGACATGACAGTATCCCTTGGGTTATTATCCATTACAAGAAATTGAAATCAGTGATGAGCCTTTTTCTAATTTAAAATGTAATTGTTGTTCTGTCTTCATTTTGCATTCTGCACATAAAATTTCATTTAAGTAAACAATCTAAAGAGTTACAGCTGAAGTATCTTCAAAGATCCAGTTTCCAAGAGGCTCCCTAAGCTCCAATCCCCACATCCACAGTAGTATTGTCCTTGTATTTCTCCAGGCCTGAACTTCAAAGACATGGCTTCAGAAACCATGGAACTAAAACTGGAGGGCTTGTAGGAAGCGCACAAATGATTTAGCAGAAGCACTGACTCATATGGGAAGGGTGAACTTCACATGTACGTTATCATCACTTTCTGAATATCTACCTCTATTTGAGAGAAATTAAGCCATAAATGCATAACTAGAAAGTCACTACCGAGATAAAATGACCATGGGATGGTAGACCTAAGGCAGTCATTATAAAGGAGACTGATTTGAAAAGTGGATTCACTTATTGACAGTGGCCTAATTACATAGCCTGTGTTTAATTCTGATGACTTCTTGTACCTATCTTTCTTCCATGCAGCCTTCTCAGGTTCAACAAATACATTTCCAGTACAGAGGGAAAGATAGCAAAAATGGAAATAAGCTTCCAATCCCTATAATTATTATTATTATAGCTTTACAATTACTATTTCATTTAATCCTTATGTTTATAACAACCTTTGGAGGTAGGTGCTATCATTATTCCCATTTACCATATGAGTAAATTGAAGCAAATGGGGGTTAAATTATTTGCCCAGGACTGCACCACTAGTCAAGGTCTGAGATCAGATTTGAATTAAGGTCTTCCTGACTCCAGACCCAGCATTCTATCCGCTGTGCCACCTATTTGTCCCTTTGCCACTTGTTTCTATCTCCAGTTAGATTTAAGTAAGCAACAACTAATTACTAGCATGAGGATTGGGAATTACATGTAGACTTCCATTATCCAGGCTTTTCTGGGATTTCCTATGTCAAAATTAGAATTTATTCATATAGAATCTCAGAGTTGGAGGGATAGCATTGAGGTCATTTAATGCAAAACACACCTGAATAGGAATCCCCTCTACAATTATTTCACTATTCCTCCTGTTCTGATAATCTGACAACCATTCAAGATAGGTCATTTTGCTTTTGGACCAATCCATCTTATTAGCAAGTTCTTCCCTATGTTGAAAAAGAAATTTCTTTCTGTGGTCTCTACTCATTGCTCTTTGCTCTGTTTTCTGGGTCACAAGATTTCTAATCACTGACATGACAGTCCTTCAAAAATTCAAGGTAGCCATCATGTCTGTCTTAAATCTTCTCTTACCTAGTTAAACATACATAGTTACTTCAAATGATCCTTATATGATATCTTTTTAGTTTGCTCACTATCACCGTCTCTTGCCTTTGGACACAACAGCTTATCAGTGTCTTTCCAAAAATGTGATCTATGACACTATGCATAATACTATCGATGTGACCTAATCAGGACCTCCTTTATTCCTATGTTTTTACTTCTGTCATTGCAAACTCCATTCTCATTAGATCTTTGGAATGGCATTTTACATTGTTGATGTATATGACATAATAAATTTGCTTTAGCCCATAAAATTCTCAGATCATTTTAAGTGAATTGTTAAATAGCCATGACTCCTTCTTTCTGTATTTGTACAGTTGATTTTTTTAACCCAATTATAATGATTTCTATTTATTTCTATTTGCTTTATGAGATTCTACTTTTCATTTTAACCTATGAATAACTTTATGTATCCTAATTATGTTACCCACTCTCTTGTGTTAGCTAGTCTACCTTATAAACACATAGTCACTCAAGTATGAAATCTCAAAGGTGTTGACTAAACCACAGAATACAATCAGTTGTCAAACCTTGTTGCTTGAACATTCACAGTCTCTTAGCATTCCATCCTCTTTACTCACATCGCCATGACCCTAATTCAAACTTTTATTACCCATTGGTCTGAATTATTGTAATCATCTCTCCCACCCTCCAATTTCTCCACTTCCAAATTTTCACTGAGTTGCCTAATGAGTAAGACTGGCCATTTAATCTGTTGTTCAAAAAGCTCATGTAGCTCCCAACAGGCTATACAGTATTCAATTTAAAAAGTGTCTTAGACTGTCATTTAAAGTTCTTTGTTACTTGGCTTCAACTTACCTATCTAGTCCTATTATGCATCTCTTTTCACCACGAGCTCTATTTTCAAGCCAAACTGGAATGCCTACTGGCCCCCAATGTCACTTTTCTCTCCTCCACTTCTTTGCATTTATAAAAGCTTATTTTGTGCATTAAAAAGCACTGTCTATACATCTCTGCCCATTGAATCTCTACTTTCTTCAGGCCTCAAGTCAGATGCACTTTCAGTAAAACTTGCCTAAGCTATTTCCATTTAAAGTGATATAATTGTTATCCTTCCTCAAGCTTTCTTATTCTGTAATGTCTGGATTTCTCCTTTGGATCCATTATGTTATTTTTTTTTAATTTTAAACTAAACTAAATCAAATACTTCTTTCTCATGAAGTCTTTCCTGATCCTTCAGCTACTGCTATCCTTAATTCTCTTTTATTTATTTTTATACACTTCATGTTGTCTTTCTAGATAAAATGTGAGATCCTCAAAAAACAAGAAGACTTTCATTTTTGTCTTTATATCCAAAGTGCCAAGCACAGGGCCTTGCACGTAGCAAGAAGTTTTAGTAAATATATTGACTTCTTATTTAGCTTTTGAATAGACCGTAAGCTCCCTGAAGATAAGGACATTGTCTCTTTCATATTTGTATTCTGAATGTGTAGTGCTCAACAGATGCTTTAAAATGATTTAAATGGTTGTTCAACTAGCATGAGATATTTTCAATTCCTCCTCCCCCCACTCCCCACTATCTGACATGAGGTTGGCATGGGATGGGCAAGAGGCTGTTACACAAACTGAAATATCATGGTCACAGTTTAGGCATGCTTGAAAATACTCCCTGTTCAGAATTCATTACAATCCTTAGGGAAAGCAAAGCATTTTAGTTTAATTCAGACCATCACACTGATATAGAGGGCAGAATTCAATGTTCCATGAATTGCTAGAACTTGGGTTGTGGTGAGGGGAGGTGCCATGATTAGAAAGCTTTTTCAAGCACTAACTTTGAACACACTGGGGTTCTGGTTTTTTTTTTTCAACTATAAGCAGAAAATAGCATTTTCTCACTCCATGAAGTCACACTTCTCTTTGTCAATGGAATAGCTGATAAATCAGTGAAAATAAAATTAAATGTAAATTGAGCTTTCCATCTGGCCATTGTGACACCTAGTAATTCTAGCCAAACATATTCTCTTTGAGGAAGTCTTTCCCTGAAGTGTATGATATTGGCAAAATTAAGAAGTGACATCTACCATTTCCCAATCAGGATTTTTAGGGTGGATGAGCAAAAGTACTTGAGGCTAACAAGAAAGATGACCTGTGAACTGGGATATATATTTTCCCCTTGCTTTAATCCATTTTCTTCAAAGGATGAAATATTCAAAGTGAAATACAGCCAGCTCCCTATTGCTCATGGCATGATTATGCCCCCTTTGGAATTTTTTGACCCCTTTCCTTTCTTCCTCTTTGGAGCTGTGAGCCCTGTTGTTACCCCATACACTTCAGCAGTATGAAGGAGAAAGAGAAGAAGATTCAAAGGAATTTGGAAAGAGTTTAAATGGGGAAAGACTTTGAAAGCAATAGCTAATGAGATCAGCAGAGAGACTTTTTTTGTGAGTTTCAGTTGTTCGTAATGACATGATCATATATATAAGTGAACCCCCCCTCCAATGGCCAGTGCACTATACAAATGTATTATTAAATTATTTAACATCTGTGGGCCTCAGTTTCCTCATCTGTAAAATAAGGAATTAAGCTAGATAACATTGAATATCTCTCCTAGCTCCAAATATGTAATGCTATGACCATTAAAGCAAAAATACTTGAATGATAAGGGAGAGGAATGGCTACTTAAAATGAGATTGTAGAGTTGAGTGATTTAAGAGGTTATGTAATACAATCCCTATTCCAAGCAAGAATTCTGTCTACAACTTGCCAGCAAATGTTCATTCATACCATCTACTTGCCCTCCCAAAGTAGATAAAAATTGTCCGGAGATATTTCTAGCAATATTCAGATTGCAGAATGGGTAAGCAAAGCCAGCACAATGCCTCTACTTCAACGGTCCTGTGAAACTAAAAAAGAAAAAGAAAGAAAAAGAGAAAAGGGATTTTCTTTAAAAAGAGATAATATTGTGTACCCTTACTCTTTTCCCTTCTCCAAACTATTCAGCTTCAAAATTATGACAAGATTTAAATAAAAATAAAGATCAAAACATTTCAAATGAGGGACCAACATGTATACATAAATGAATGCATGTATATGTATATATGTGTATATATATTCATGCATATATACTAATATATATATATATATATATACACCTTTATGAAAACCATGCCAATCCCCAGAGAATACTAATTCTTGATTATATAAATGAATATTAAATTAAAGGAAATCCAGAGAGATAAGCTTATCATCTTAGGTTCAAAAATCACAGTGAACCATACAATTTTCATTGTAACTCTATAGATCCTTCTTTTCTCAACAAAAGAATAATCTAGCCATAAATATAACATTAAATCCCCCATTCTGTCACTTAATGTTATTGACAGTGTTTCTCTTAATTTCACAAATTCCGTAAAAACATTTGCTCTGTCTTTCAGTGTCATTCTTATCCTATAAGTGACTATGAATCTTTTTAGCACATTTTGATGGACAAGGTAATCCATGTTGTTGTTTAGCCTCTATATCAAAATGACAGAGGACTCACTCATTTGACAGCTGGAGAAATTTTCATTACATGAATGAGATTTAGATAATACTTCCATTAACAGTACTTAAGATCAACGTTCCTAAAATGTGCCACTCCTAAAGAAAGATTTTGCTTTCTGTGTTAACACTTTATAGCCACAAATTCCTTTTATTCAAATTACTTATGGCACAATACTGAGTAAAAGAAATTGAAATAAATGTTCATATTGGGGTAGGTAAATCCCACAAATGGTACTCACAGCTATATCCAGGGGTAATATTCTGTGACACTCATGCTCCTTCCTCCTCCTACTACCCATGGCAGCCACTCCTAAATGCAGGCCTCTTGTATCTACCTTACTACTTTGAAAGCTCTTTAAAGTCAAGGGCTACAGTACCTTAATTCTTGTTTCTCACAAACAACAGTCTATCTTCCCTCTCCATGCCTATGTAAAGACTGTCTATTAGGCCCGAAATGTTTTCCCTCCCCGTCTCTTCCTCAGCTCAAATCAAGCGCCACCTTCTGCATGAGACTTTTATTGGTTCCCTCACCTTCTAGGGAGCTTCCTTGAGATTACCTTGTAAATTCTGTATTATTGTATTTTGTATTGCATTTTGTATTATACCTAGATAAATACAAAGAGAGGCATTGTAATGGTACAGAGAAAAGAAGACCTAGTCTTACCTCTGGCTAGCTATATTATCCTAAGCAAATCACTTAATCTCTTAAGGTTTTAGGCAGCTCTCTAAGACTGTAAGTTGCAGAGAAAATATTGATCTGCACTGGTAGAGGGAGTGTCCTCACCCAATGGTTCCCTAAAATGATGACAACCCAAATCCAAGCCTATCTCTTCCCTATGGACATGTCTCTACCATTAGAATTTGTGACCTTACAGACATGAACTATTTTGCTTTTATCTACAAATTTTCTGAGACTAGTTGTACCAGGTGATTAATAAATATTTGATTGATTGATTTGATAGAGCAGAGGATGGAGTGCAGGACTTAGAATCAGGAAGACCTTAGTTGGAAGACTGCCTCAGAAACTAGATTGTGATCCTGGTCAAGACACTTAGCCTCCATCAGCTATAGTTTCCTCCTTGGAATTCCTAATTCATCATTACATTCTTCATGTAAAAGGGGAATAATAATAGGACCTATGGCACTGAATTAGTGGGAGAATCAAGAGAGTTAAAATATGTAAATGGCTTTGCAAATCTCAAAGCACTATATAAATGATAGCTATAGTATTAATATTAATGATAGTATCTCTCTGAGGACCTACTATAGTATTTTGCACATAACAGAAGTTTGATAGTGTGCCATTTAAAGATAAAAGAATGTTCATTTTACATTTTTTTCCTTCCCTAGTTAGTCACCAACATCAGATACTCTCAGTACCTCTACCCTCACCACATACACTCAGCAAAAGCCAACACTGTCCATTTTCATTAGGATCTACATCCAATTGGAAATGGATGATAATCTTAAATTGCTAATTGTTGATGATTTCTGAATCCTGGCTTCAGTGTTTAAGAGGAAGGAAAGAAGGAAGAGAGGGAAGGAAGGAAAAGAAAGAGGAAGGGAGGGAAGGGAGGGAGAAAGGAGAAATGGAAGGAGGGAAGAAGAGAGGAATGGAGTGAGAGAGGGAAGAAAGGAGGGAAAGAGGAAGGTCTCGAAAACCAAACATCATATCAAAAATGTCTGATGCTATAGGCAATATTCTACACTGCTGATTCCTCCTACCCCTTTTTCAAAGAAATAGGGTGAGATTTCTTTTCATATCTGTTTTTTGGGGCCAGGCTGGATCATTATAATCTTTGTCCCTTATAATAGCATTCCATTTAGACTATTGAGTGATGATTGTTCTTTCAATTCACCTTATTGTTTTTATTGTGTATATTGTTTTTAATTATTTTTTTATTTTACTTCACAAAAGTCTTTTCATGATTCTTTGTATTCACTGAATTCATTATTCCTTCAAACACAATGGTATTCCATTATATTTTTATACTACAATATGTTTATTTAGTTCCCACTTGTTGGGCTTCTACTTTGTTTCCAGCTTTGATTTGTTTTGTTTTGTTTTGTTTTGCTAACAGAAAGAGTGCTGTTGTAAATATTTTTGGACAAAAGTTTTTTTAATGTCCTCCTCCTTCTCACTCATGTACATCAGTACTGCTCCCATAAAGTCTATCCATTTAATCATGGTTCCTAGGATCAGCTGCTCACAACTTTGTCCTCTGGGACAGCAGGTCATTTGTGTCTTCCTGTGAGTGCTTAGAGGCAATAAAGATGGTCTTCTTTAGCCACATTAGAGGGAAACACCTGAGGCAGCTTGATGGCACAATGGATAAAGTACTGGCCCTGGATTCAGGAGGACCTGAGTTCAAATCCAGCCTCAGACACATAACACTTACTACCTGTGTGACTGTGGCAAGTCACTTAACCTCATTGCCTAGCCAAAAAAAAAAAGAAGAAGAAGGAAACACCTCCCCCACTGATGGGTTTGCCTCTTCTTTGAGAAAGCAGCTTCAATGGGCCTCCATCTGTATGATTTGTCATTATAGTACCAGGGAAAAAATAAGAACCTTTATGTAAATTTATGATAATATTTACATGACTCACAAATAAGCATGATTTTCTAAATTAGAGATTAAAAATAAAGTCCTCTAGCAAGACACTAAGAAAATAGTATAGTGCAAGGCAACAGAAAGAAAAATTTGGCAGGACTATGAGATGCTTACTGGAGGGCCCCCTCAGTGGTCACTCTATTAGTAAAGAAATAGAATGACGCTCCCAGATGCTAATGAAAAGGGCATAGGAAACAGAAAAAAAAATAGAACACTATGCACGTTATTTGGTTGTCAAACTGTGATTTAATTGGTATATGGAACTCCCATTATGAAAACACCCTCTGCCAATGCAGAGTGGTGACTCATCCAATACTTATAGCCTAAGAGCTGCCTGAAGTAGTAAGAGTTTAAGTGATTTGCCCATTTTTACATGAGTGGTGTGTGTCTGAGGTAAGACATGAAACCAAGTCTTCCTGTCTCCAAGGCCAGCTCTCCTGTCATAACAGCCACTTAATAAAAGCTCACTAAATTTAACAGAGAGAGATGAGAAGGCGTAAAAGACAAACTGAATCTTAGACAATTTCGCTTCCTGTGAGCTCTTATGAAAATGATTAAGAGAAACTATCCACTCATAGGCTTTTGAAAGCAATTCCTTGAATTGCTATGCCTTTGAAATCCATTCAAAATATTTCAGCCCTTAAGACGTCACAACTGTCTACTGCAACGCTGCTCTCAAACAGGCACTTCAATTTGATTTTTGCAGAATTTGCCCCTAGGAGGAACAATAAGAGTTCTTGTTCTTTTGTGCTTTTTGAAATCCATTCAACAGGGAACCAGCAATGTCTCCAGTCCCATTTCCTCCATCATATCACTTTGAACCTTTGGAGAAGGTAATACCACATTTTGGGCCTTGGTTTTAAAATCTTGAAAACAAAGTGGCAGGACTAAATGATCTCCAGTGTACACCACCATTCAATTCTAGTTTTCTATAGTTTGGTAAACTGAAAGCTATTTTAAAGAAGGAAACACAATTCCTGTTTTGACAAATAGATAGTTTGTAAAGATGGTGGGGAGATGTTTTTGACAAAACCAACGCTGGGTAAAGGAACCAAAAAACAAATAAAAAGAAAACAACAATAAAACCTCCCAATTTCGGGAATGAGGAAGCCAATAACATAGATGTATTTGAACAGTAAATTCTGGCCTCAAGTCTACTTTGCACTGGGTAGAAAAGTCAGAAGCATAGATGGCAGGATAATTTCTAACATACTTGGCTATTAATGATTGCAACTATATGTACTTATTTATCCAGTACCATACAACCTTATTCATTAGATGAACTGCACAGTCCTATTTTTATATCATGAGGATCAAGGTGGAAATCAAGACAATGGAGAAGCATGAAGGGGGATGACTAGTAGGAAGAAAAACCTGGATTCAAGTCAGATTTAGTCAAATCACTTAACCTATCTCCACACAAGATTTCTCATGTGTCAACAGGACTTTGGATTGCTTTCAGGATCCAATGAGAAAATGTACATGGAATTCTTGGAAACAATTAACATGTACAAAGATGGGAGGTATCATCCACCTGAGTACAATTACAGTGCTATTTGGTAGAACTTAGTAGTGATTTGTTCTATGATAAACCAGTAGTTATTTTCCATAGGTCTTGGAATAGCAATAAGAGGTATTAACATTGCATTAATGTCAAAGGAGCATTTCTTAAAAAATAAATACAACTGTGATAGGGGATCATTCCCTAGTAGGGAAGGAAAATGTGCTAGATTTGGAGGGGTAGGTGATGTCAGATAACCCAGGTGATTCTAAGCAAGCTACTTCTCTCTGGCCCTCATTTTCTAATCTGTAAAATAAGAGAATTTAATTAGGTGACCTCTAAAGGCCCTTCCAGTTTTAACACCCTACAATTCCGTGAAAAATTCTTATTTTCTTTTTATTGCCAGGCCAGTGATAGTAAAGAGCGCCAAGGGAAGAGACCTTGAGAACGACACCTTTCTCCAAATGAAGGGGTAATAAAGTAATAGAAACAAGGATAAATAGTTCTGGCTATACCTTGGAAGGTAGGAAATCTCCAGGAATTTCCTTCCCTTTGTCTTTTTAAAGAAGTAGCCTAGTTCTTCTGTTTGTGCTGAGAGGTTTTGCTAAAGCAGGTACCCGAGTAGAGAGAATAATCAAAAGAGAATCAATAAGCAAGAATTTTTAAAGTGCCTACTGTAAGCCACGTGCTGGAGACACAAAGGCAGCAATAAACAGTCGCTGCCTTCTAGGAGCTCGCATTCTATAGGGAGAGACAGCATGTGTGTATGCATGTGTGTATACATACATGCACAGGTTTGCACACACATATGTAAATAAGTGCAAATATAAGGGCAAACAAATATATATTAAATGCAAAATAATTTCAGTGAATTGAAGCAATAGCAGCTATAGGAATTAGGAAAAGCCTCATGCAGAAAAAGGCAGCTAGATGGCTTAGTGGATAGAACACTAGGCCTGAAGTCAGGAAGACCTGAGTTCATATCCAGCCTCAGACATCTACCAGCTGTGTGACCCTGGGCAAGTCACTTAACCTCTATTTGCATTAGGCTTCTGAAGAAGGAAATTGCAAATCACTCCAATATCTTTGCCAAGAAACCCTCATGGACAGCATTGACATGCTATGGTCCCCAGAGTCACATAACATTGGACACAGCTGAATGCCAGAACAATACTAAAAGAAAATGGCATTTGAGCTGAGCTTTGAAGCAGACTCGGATTTCTAAGAGGCAGAAGTGAATAGGGAATACATTCCAGGCAGGAGAGACTGTGCAAAGGCACAGAGAGAGAAAATGAACTATTTTGTGTTGGGGACTATAAGAAGGACAGTTCAGGTAGACTGTTGAAGGCATGAAGGGCAGTCATATATAATAACCCTAGAAAAGTACTAAGTTTGAGCCAGAGTTTGGAGGGCTTTAAACACATAGGAAAGCGTGCAGCAGAAGAAGCTAAATGCTTCTTCTGCTTTTGTGTCAAATTATTCCCTGATGCATTCAAAGCCCTACTACCCATCAGGTTTTACTAAACTGAGTAAAGAAAGAAGAGGTCATATATCCACACACACGATATGTATATTTTATCAACTCTCTAGGCCTCAAAGTGGCCAATTTACAAAAACAAAACAAAATAAAAGATCTTTAAACAGTTTTGGTTTTGTTTTCCCCTTATCCTGTTATGGACTTTGATTTAGGGTAAAAGGTAATGCAATGGATTAATTTATACTCAATTTCTTCTCTTATTTAGATTAATAGGATAGCTAAGAATAGGTTGGATCATGTTCCAAGGTAGATACAGGAAACCCATTCTTTCCTAATTAGGTCTTAATTCCAGTAAAATTCCTAGGCACATAGCATCCAATTGTGTGCTCTGGTCAAGTGGCTATATTGTGGGTGGGGAATAATTAGCTAGCATGAAATTAAATGATTAATTAGATCAGCATAGATAATCTAGAAATTCTTGGCCTAAGGTTATTTTTTTTTGCCTCAATTATCAAAGAAATTGAGATTTGGCTCTAATCCCATTAATTTTAAAATTGTAGGGAGTTAAATCTGATAATTGGGGCACAATCTCATTTTTGGTCTTCCTTGAATGTTGCTAATGAAATTCACAGCTTTATGGCCAAGTCTCTGTCCCTCCCCTTGCTGTATGAAATGCAGTCAGTATCAATTTCCATTTTCCTATGCTAGGTAAACACTGCCCTTTATTCAGCCCATAAAATAAATTTTCATTCAACTACTGATCGCAGGTACAAACCTCATCAGATCTTCTGCCTGTCCCAGAAAAAGTCAGTCCAAAAGAGTCTCTTTTTCCTAGCTTTCTAATTTTCCAGCTAACTTCAATGTCAAACCTCTATTATATAATGCATTTAACTGGGACTAATGATTTTGAGGGGCCATTAATAAACACTCATGTAGATGGTGGAGCCAAAGAAAGCTGCTTTTCACTCAGTGTTACAAGAAGTTGGTACCAAATTAGACAGTGAAACTTGGCAGCTTGAGCTTTCCTACATGGTTCTGAGCTGTCAAATTCCACCTCTTTCCTGTAGCCATCAAGTGAGAACTGAAAATTAGCAGCCTGAAATGAGACCATAGTGGCAATTATTCAGTAGGATGATTTTTATTCATGGAAAGTACTTTAGAAAAAAATGAAGTAAATAAATAATGGGGCGGGAAGATACCTCCAGGAGTTGCCAGGCTCAGCAGGTGACAGTAACACAATATCTTATGAAAGCCATAAACAGGAGTCATACTAAATTTTTTCTCACCTTCCTTAGAGCCTCCCCCTGCCCTAACTAGTCACTCAGATCTCAGAACACTCATCAATCTCACAGGAGCCAATTTCTCACTTTTTTTCTGCAGTGAAGAAAATAAGGGTAAAACATATGTTTTCATCTTCCTGGCATGGAGAGGTGATGCTGGAGAGCTTGAGTTTTCAGTCATTTTCTAACAATTTCTTTCTCAATCTGCATGTTTCCAGCCTGTGTAGTCCCCTGTTGGGAAACTGATTAGAAGCAGCATGGATCTGTTACTGAGAATTGCAACGGTTAGGATTTGGGAGAAACCTTGTGCCAATATGTGCTGAAGCCATACCACATAGACAGGTCCTACATACCTCCAAAATAGTATTTTCTGACTTGAGGTGAGAAATGACATGGTTCTCTTTGTCCAGGTCCTTGGGGAAAACAATGTGCATCCCAATAGGTGTCTCATATGTAAACAACTTCAAATGAAGATGAACACATTTCAAAGTGCCTGTTCTGTGCTAAATGCTGGGGATACAAGAAAACAAAAATGCACAAGCCCCATTCTCAAGGAGCTTACATTTTAATGGGGGAGATGACATACATAAATCAGAGCATACAAGATAAGTATAGAAAAGATAGACAATATCTGGGGGTTCCTAAGCAGTGTTAGAAAACAACAGACCAAATGTAGAGAAGGTGGTATTGATTATTAACTATCAGTGTGCTGAGCATAGGGCAGCTTAGTAATGCAGGAGATAAAGTGCTAAACTTGAATTCAAGAAGATGAATTAAATCCAGCCTCAAGTACTTACTAGCTGTGTGATCCTTGACAAGTTATGGAACCTCTGCCTCAGCTTCATCATCTATAAAAATGGAGGAAATAATGGCACCTACCTCCCAGGATTGTTGAAAGGATAAAATGACACAGTATTTGTGAAGTGCTTTGCAAACCCTGGGGCAGCTAGGTGGCACAGCAGATAAAGCACTGGACCTAGAGTCAGGAAGACCTGAATTCAAATCCAACCTCAGAAATTTACTAGCTGTGTGACCTTGGGCAAGTCATGTAACCCTGTTTGCCTCAGTTTCTCATCTATAAAGTGAGTTGGAGAAGGAAATAGCACACTACTCTAATATCTTTGCCCAGAAAATCCCAAATGAGGTCACAAACAGTTGGACATGACTGAAAAAATGATCAAACAAAATTGTCAACCTTAAGTCATTATATAAATGCTAGCAATTATTATTAACTTTCAATAATTTGAATAGTAGCTACAATAACAGCATCAATAACAACTACCACTTGTGCAGCACTTCATGCTTTTTGTATGACTTTCAAAGAAAAACTGAAGCCCAGAGAATTAATATGACTTGCCAAGAGTCACACAGCTAATATGTGTCTGACAGAATACTTAAGCTTAGATATTCCTGACTCCAAGTACAACATCCTATCAACCATTACAACTAGCTGTCCATCTATCCTAAGAGTTCAGGATGTATTTTTTAATATTAAATGGAGAGACGAGAAGCATATTATAACTGACTGACATTCAGAAAGACCTGAGTTCAAGTGCTACCTCTGACACACATTAACTGAGAGAGATCATGGACATCACTTAACTTTTCAGCACCCCTAGGCAACTCTCTAAAACTGCAAGTAACAGAGTTGCCAATGATGTATAACTGTGGAGAGAATTTCCTTACAGGAAACTTCGAACACCAGTGAAGTCACAAATCTAAAACACATACACATGCACATACAAACACAAATATACACACACACACACACACACACACACACACACACACACACATACACACACACACCCCAATGGATTTGGGATTTCATCAATCTGTATGTTCTCACCAATACTCTAAATTACAACCCATACAGCTGTGCAATTTTTGCTCACATAGTCCCATAAATTTATTAACAAAGAATCTACCAAACTTAATGCAAGTCTTCACATTCTCCTTATTCAGAAAGTATTTCAGTCTTGACTTGGGACAGTTCCCTGATAGTTTATGTTTCAATTTGGAGATACTTAAAAGTCATTCAGTAATTAACAAAAAGAGATTTACTTAGCTATGGTAGAATATTTAACAAGCATTAGCACTGAAGACATTGAGTGCACATGAGCACTTCTGCCTGAGATGCCCACTGTGGTCCACCACCCAACCATTACAACTTGCCTGGAGCTTCTTGCACCTCTTTTGCAATAAGTTAACAAGGAAGTGATGTTAACAGTCTTAGCCTTCAGTTCTCTGAACCAATCAGGTTTGAATGATGGTTTCAAAATATTTCTTAAGGAAAAGCTATCCTAATTTGCATGTGGGTAGGGGTTAGGGCATTACTCTCATCACAGAGAAGATAGCAGTGAATCTCTCACCCTGTCCATTGCTTTTTCTTACCACATGACTAGCCATATTTCACTATCTTAACTTCTTGATGATATCTTTGATTCCTGTTCTTATCTGAAAATTTTTGTTGATTATGTATTGCAGACAGATCATATCTCAAGCTGATAGAGAGTCTATAGTCACTGTCCATTATGAAACCAAAGGCTAAGGCAGAGATAGCATGTAAACCCCTGTGACTTAAGAGTTTTCAGCCTTATCATTGTTGTCATTTGCAAGCATAATTGCAAAGGAAATATGTCCTTTTATCCAAATCCTATGACTCATTTCCTTTGCAACTTTACACAGACTTCACGACCTCCTCCAGATTTCCATTACTAGAAGACAGAACATTACCTCCAAAGACTTTTAGTAATACACTAGTGACTTGTATGGTAAGTTATGTGAAATAATGCAGGGGAAACTAATGTGTCCATAGGCTCCTTGGAGCATTGTTTAGAACCAGAAGGTACAATAATAGTGCTGTGAAGCTACAGAGGCTCTTCGTCTTGAATCTGACATTGCCTTAATAATGTATTACACAAACATGGTGTTGGCCCAGAAAAACAGTTACAGGATGGGAGAGGGGAGGTGGAGAAGAAGGGGCATTTTGTTAGGTGAGGACAGAAGATTTATAGACAGATCACTAGAGAAAAGAAGAGTTATTGAGAATCATACATTTTCTAACAGGGATGTCCAGAACTATATTTTTTTTCCCAGAGCTTTGTCAACATCTATTGCCCATTTATCTCTGTTATACTACTTATACATAGTCACAGCCACTCAATAAATTCATTTCCATGGGTTACACAGCTTTAGGTGAGGTCAGAAATCTTATGGCATAAGTCACTAATCCATCCTAAGGCTTCTTAAGAAATGTTAATAGTAACAACCCTGAACCAATAGGTACCACGTAGGGAATAGCCATCATTCATCAATGTATTGTCTCACCTATTAATAGACAATACAATAAGTGAATGAAAGTAATAATAGCTAGCGTTTAGATAGTGATTTAATGTTAACAATGTTACTTATGTTCTCTCATTTGGTCCTCACATCAAAGTGTGAGGTAGATCCTATCATTAGCCTCATTTTACAGATGAGGAAACTAAGGCTGAAAGAGGTTAAATTACTTGTCAGGAACACACTGCTAGTAGATTTCTAAGGTAGGGTTTGTTCCCAGGACTTCCTAGCTCCAAATCCAGCATTCTGTCCAATGTGCCACAGAACTGCCTCCAAAGGAATCTACGGTTTTGGAAATGCAGTACAATGGAATGGGCATTATTCTCCCACTGAGAAGATGTAAATTCAAATCTCAGCTCTTATTCTTACTAGCTGAGTGAGCCAAGACAGGATACTTACCCTCTCTGTATCTCAGTTTCCTTAGCTATAAAATGAGGGGAATTATATTTCTTATCCTTCAACACAGAGTAATTAAGGAAAATCCACTGAAAACTTTAAAGTGCTAAATAAATGTGAATTATTATTGCTGTTAATATTGGGAGAAATTGGGGGGTATATAGAAAAACTACCTTTAAAATGATGAGTTCTTTTGTAATAGCTAATTCTGAAATTTTACTTCACACAACAAACGTTTAGTGCTGAGCACTGTGCTAGATATTGAGTTGATAATAACATGTGACACAATCCCTAGCCTGGAGAGTTCTGATTACAGTTTGTATGCAAACAGATATAAGGACCAGGTGAAACATAGTAAGGATAAAGGCAACATCCAGACACAATACTAGAGGAAAATCTGAGGAGAGAGAGAATACTTTCAGACTGAGAGATCATGGGAAACCATGGAGGAAGGACATCTGAGCTAAGGAGAACAGAAGTAATCTCAAAGCAGGAGAACAATGTAGGCAAAAGAGACCATGTAGATAAATTATAATTATGAGAAATGGCATGTTGTGTTGGAAAATTTTGCAAAATTAAGATTCCATTAGATTTCTTTCTTTAGATGGCCCAGCAGGAAGAATACTGAGCCTGGAGCCAGAAGATCTGCGTTCAAAGTGGGTCTCAGACATTTACTAGCTATGTAAGTAGGGCAAGTCACTTAATCTCTGCTTTCCTCAGTTTCTTCAACTACGAAATAGGGATAATAACAGCACTTACCTTACAGAATTGTTGTGGGAACCAAATGAGATAATATTTGTAAAGTGCTTAGTATAACACCTTGTGCGTAGTAGACACTATATAAGTACCTATTGCTTCCCCTTTTTCCAAGAAGTCAATAATACCACTGTGGAAGCATTCATGGTAGCCAACTATTTGATCCTTGCAAACCTTCTATGTCTGAGGTTCTTTCTTGTGGCCATGGATTTAGAGTTTCAGTTCTCATGCTTCATCCCCTGCATCTTTCCTGATAATATGATTACAGAGGAACAATCCAATCGTCAGGAGTGCATCAGAGAATCACTGAATACAGACAATGATGTATTACCTTGAATATAAGGGTTCAAACTAAATATAAGGAACCAGTGCCAGATATACAGAGTAGTTACAGGATCTGTCAGGTGTTCAGGTCTGGAGGCAAATCTTAGTGAATGTCTTCTTTCAGAATGCCTCTATTTAGTTCCCTAATCCACCCTATTCTTAATTCAAGAACCAAATGTTATAGTATAGAAAGAGAAATTGAATTGGACTCAGGAGAGCTGGAGTTTAAGACCTGACTATCACCAATTATCTATTTCTGAGGTATTAAATACTAGGTTGCATGAGGCACATAACATTCCAGTACTTCCAGAACCAGATCAAAATATAATTGGGAAATAAAAAAAATAAATAAAAATGCAATAAAACATGGCTAACATCACATTTTAGAACTAAGTTAATATGTGGTCCACAAGGATCTTTACATGTAGATTTGAGTTTGACATCACTGATTGATAAGATTGTTAATGATCATAGATTTCAAATTGGAAAAGTCCTTAGATGTTGCCTAGTTCTGCCCACTCATTTTATAGATAAGGAAACTAAGGCACATGTTAATAATGCCTTATCCAGAGTGGCAAAGGAAGTAAGAGAGAACTGGGATTTGAACCCTGATGCTTAGACTACAAAGTCAATGCTCTTTTCCACTGCTACTCATTATTTGTGTATTAAAACCTCTTTAAATCTCAGTTTCTACACCTATAAAATGGGGTTTATAATGCTTGTCCTACCTAGCTCACAGTGTTGTTGTGAGGAAAGTACTTTGCAAAAATCAAGATGATTTATGATAATAAGAAAGTGGGTTTTTTTAAACATCCAACTACTATAGAAATGCTATTAGATATAATTTGCCTCCCTCTCTGAGAAATTTGTCTTTTCTTTATGCCTAATCAGTTTTTCTTTCTCAGTCCACTTGAGGGAAGATATCTGGCAACTTCTGGTCCTTGACTTCTCCTGAACTCAAAATCATTCCTTTATTCTAGCTGTCTGGATATCTAGATTCTCTTTGATCCAAGGAGATGGGTTAGTGTATCAGGCTAGGCTTTAATGTAGAAAAGCTGTCCTCAAATACTGCCTCTGCTACTAAATCTAGTTTGACAACTAGTTGTGTCTCTGTGCATAAGGCATTTAAATTCTCTAAGTCTCAGTTTCTTCATCTGTAAAAGGGGGATAGCAATACTTACACTATTTAATTCACATGGTTTATTATAAGCCTTATAAATAATGGAAATACTTATCTTTAGTATCATTGTGGTAGGATCAACTAGTAGGAAAGTTAGGTGTCACAGGGGATAGACTCATCTTCCTGAGTTTAAATCTGGCCTCAGATACTTACTAGCTACATGATAGCAAGTCACTGAACCCTATTTGCCTCAGTTTCCTCATCAGTAAAATGAGCTAGAGAAGGAAATTGCAAACCTCTCCAGTATCTTTGCCAAGAAAATTCCATATACTGTCATGAAGAGTCAGATATAACTGAACAAAAACTAAACACGAGCATTAACAAGTCATTTAAAAGGGCAACTATATGATGCAGTAGATAAGAGAACTGGCCCTGGAGTCAGGAGGACCTGTGTACAAATCTAGCCTCAGACACTTACTTGCTGTTTGTTTCTGGGGAAATCATTTAACCCTACTTGCCTCAGTTTCTTCATCTATAAAATGACCTGAAGAAGAAAATGGCAAACCACTACAGTATTTTTGCCAAGAAGAGTCCAAATAGGGTCACAAAGAGTCAGGCACAACTGAAACTACTCGATAACAACAACAATAACAACAAGCAGGATCAACAACTGACCCATGGAGGATAGGCTACATTTTTATCCCCTAAAAGGCAATGAAACTATTCCTGAGCCTGAATTAACACAGGTGACTAAGGGTCAAACTCTTGGCAAAACATCCTAGCTGCCCACGTATAAAAGCCGAGCACAGAGGGAGTCTTTTGTCCCTAAGCCTGATGCTGTATGCTTATTGGGAACACCACCAGGGCAAAAAAAATAGGGGCACCGCATCCCAATACATTCTTATGGAATATCCTTCCCAAATTATTGTTAAGGAAATCTATTTTTTTAAATTTTGTTGTTCAGTCCTTCCAGTCATGTCTGAAGCTGGATTTGAGCTGAGGCCTTCCTGACTCTATGCCTGGCACTCCATCCACTGTGCCATCTATCTGTCCTAGAGCCTAGTCTCTCTCCTGAGCTCTAGTCTCTCATTGCTAACTACCTCTTGGACGTCTCAGAGAAGGGTAATATACAGGACATATCAAATTCAGCATGTATAAAATGGAACTCTTTATCTTTTCCCCAAACCTTTTTCTCTTCCAAATATCTTTATTACTTCCAAGTGTACCACCATTCTGTCAGTGACCCAGGTTCACAGCCTGGGTTCCATCCTTAGTTTTTCACTCACTCTCACCCTACATATCTGATCTGTTTTCAAGTCTTATTGTTTCCACCTTCATAACATCTCACATATGTCCCTTTATACTTCTCTCCACTCAAACAATCACTACCTTGGTACAGGTCCTTCTCCCCTCACACTTGTACATTTTTTTCTAAAATAAATCTCCTTATCTTACCCAGGCTAGAAAGACAGTGGCATTTCAGCATCCTAATTGTACTAGCGATCTGCATGGGAGTTTTGATATGCTCTATTTCTGACCTGGCCCAAGTCTGTCCTCCTTGAGCAGCCTGTGTCCTTCGCTGCTCCCTGCCCCAAACCCCTACAGACACTTAATTACCTTAACCTTATTGAAGCTCAGAATCCTAGAAACTCAAGTGGTATACCAGACTCAATATCCCCCAAAACAAGATTGTAGGTATCTGATGTATCATTGTGTCCAGCTTTCATGTTTGTATTATTTCAATAGCCTACTGGTTGGTCTTCTTCCTTGGATCTCTCCCCAGGTGGACCTATTTTCCATTCAGTTTTTTTGTTAGTCATTTTTTTCAGTCATGTCTGACTTTTTGTGATTCCATTTGGAGTTTTCTTGGCAAAGATGCTGGAGTGATTTGTCATCTTCTTCAGCTTATTTTACAGATGGGGAACTGGGGCAAACAGGGTTAAGTGACTTGCCCAAGGTCACACAGCTAATAAATATCTGAGGCTGTATTTGAACTCAGGTTTTCCTGACTCCAGGCCCAGTGCTCTATCCACTCGTGCCACCTGGCTGCCTTCCACTCAGCTAGCAAAGTGGTTTTATTAAAGCAAAGTTCTGATCATGTTACCCTCTACTCAGTAAACTCCATTGACTCCCTATCACCTTGAGAATCTAATATAAAATGGTCTGTTTAACTGTTTAATGCCCTTCACAACCTGGCCCCTTCCGATTTTTCTAGTCTTATTATACTTTATGCCCCCCTCCTCATACTCTATGGAGCAGTAAAACTGACATTTTTGCCATTCCACATACACAACACATTATCTCCTGACTTCATGCCTTTTCACTGGCTGACCTCTTTGCCTGGAATGTTTGCCATTTCCATTTCTACCTCTGAGCTTCCTTGTATTCCTTCAAGACTCAGCTCAAATACCACTTTCTGCAGGAGGTATTTCCTAATCACCTCCCTCCGACACTTCCCACTTTCACTGCTAATACCTTCCCTCTGAGATTACTTTCTAGTTATTCTGTATCTATCCCTAATGTACAACACTGTAATGTTGCTGCCCCCATTAGAATGTGAGCTTCTTCAGGGCATGGCGGTGTTTTTACCTTACTTTCTACCCCTAGAGCTTATCATAATGTATGGCACATAGCAAGTTCTTAATAAAATACTTGTTGATTGACAGTCATTTGGTTTCTCCTGGAGGAAAAAGAAGGTTTACCCTGGTTAAAATTACTCTCTAATGGGGAATACCTTCTAATACGAAGAACTTTGTATTCTCCCACTTCTCATGTGTATACCTCATAATAGGGATGTGTGTAATTAAGGATCCTTTCAGGCAATTTTCAGAAACTCCCAACTGCTGGAAATCTGACAGTATTCTGTTAGAATTTGGAGGAGGGGGGAAGCACATTAGCAACATGTGACATAATAGAACTGGACTTGTTTACTCTTATAAATTAATAACAATCAGCACTGTTTAACAGGTGAAATGCCATCTGTAACATAAGCATGTATCATTAACTGTCATGCTGTAATAAATTACACAGTTAAAAAGTTTTGCCTAATGTACCTTTGCCCAAAAAGAATCAATCAGGAGATGCATGGAGGCTGCCATACATACTGAAGACTATCAATGTTGTTACTACGTAAAGGCCCAAAGACACCCTGCTTTTCCTCTGGCTCTAGGATGACTAATACTGGCATATAATAACAGCCGCATGATCTTTGCACCAATATTTAGCCACCTTTTTTTTTTATTGGAATAGCATTGACATTGCCACCCTTAGGCTAAAGTTAAAATGATCTTTCAGACCTTCAAAGGATGATCTTAGACAAATCTCTCTTCTTGAGTTTTCCTCATCAACAAAATCAATAAACATTTATTAAATGCCTATTAAGGACTTTGATAACCAGAATACACTGCAGAATGGTAAGAATAATTTTTTTATCCTCATTCTCCCCTGAATGGAGCATATATCATAGGCTTAAACGTGGCAGTCAATAAGTCCCAATTATGGAAAAAGTTTTAACTAAACACCTACTATATACTTTGCAAAGTAAACCTACCAATCCCACTTTCCCTACAGTACCTTCAGGTTGCACGGTTTGTGAATTCCTTTCAAAAGATGTTAGTAAAGTTGAAATTATCCTGATTTCTCTTCAAACACTTCCTTATGAGATCAGAGATGTTATCAGGGTGGGTGGTCCCTGCATTCATTAACACAGGCTATCACTCCTCTACAAACTGTGGCTTAAATGTAACTATGGCTGAAAATTTTACCATCCTGTGGCCCATTTAATGAAGAGTTTGAATAAAAGCCTGAAGCTGGCTTTGGTATAAAAGAAATATTGTCTATTATCAGCGTCAATATTTGGACCCTTTGTGCTCAATAGGACCTTCCCAAGCTTGTGTTCAAATAATAGGACCTTTGGTCACCTCCAAATCACAATGAGACATCAGAATAGGAGTAGGGTAAAAAAAAGTTGGTTTCACTTGAATAAAATGTTCAGGGTAAGCATGGAAGAAAAGAGGATTTTATTTATCATAGATCCCATATCTTGATCTGGATGTACCCAGAAAGTTTTCCTTTCCTTGATTGGGAAGCAATAATAATAATACTAATTATTCAAATTGCACACAATCTTTTAAGATTTACACAAAGTTCCTTGATCTAACCTCTATTTGTCTATAGCCATAGTGAAATATGAAAGGTAATGCAGTATAGTGGAAAGTACACTTGGATTCAGCAGCGATCTGGGTTTGGATCTAGCTTCTGATACCTATCTGTGTGATCATGGAAAACTCAATTAACCATGATAATCTTAATTTTTTTTTAATCTGTCAAATGAGGATGATAGAAATAATACCTATTTCCCCATTGCTAAGTGACCTAGTGGTTAGAGTGCTGGGTCTGGAGTCAGGAAGACTCATCTTCCTGAGTTCAAATCTGGCCTCAGATACTTACTAGCTGTGTGACCCTGGGTAAATCACTTAACCCTGTATGGCTCAGTTCCTCATCTATAAAACGAGGTGGAGAAGGAAGTGGGAAACTGCTACAGCATCTTTGCAAAGAAAACCACAAATGCAGTCACAAAAAGTCAGACACAACTGAAAAACAGCTGAACAACCGATTTCCCAGAGCTGTTCTGAGAATAAAGTGAAATGATGTATGTAAAGCACTACATAAATGTCAGCTGTTATGAATAGGTACATCCCTACTTTTCATCTTAGTCTTTTCACTTTTCTATACTATGACAGGTGCCCACCAAGTTACCAAGAATCTTGTCCCCAAACCAATTACAGACAGAAATAGTTGACAGGATCACTGGGGAGAACACTACTCTTGGAAAAGAGTGAAGCAAAGGAATAGCACCTACCCTTTGTATTGGACTCCATAATAGTAATAAGCTAAATATAAAACACTCTATTTATTGGGAGGTCCAGCTTTCAATAATCTCAACCATCTGGACCCAGACATGAATCTATAAATAACTGAAACATATTCCTTAAGGAAATAGCTCTTTTTTTCTGAATTTTATTACTTTATTGATTTATCAACAATCACTTCCATATGCTTTTGAGTTGAAAATTTTTCTCCCCCTTCCTCCCCCCAACCCTCCCCAAGAAAGTGCACAATCTGATATAGGCTTTACATTTACATTCCATTAAACATATTTTCACATTAGTGAAGTTGTAAGTAAAAATTAAAACCAATAGGAGGAACCATCAGAAAGATGAAACAAAACTCAACAGAAGGTAAAAATAAGTGATAGCATTGACTTCCATAGTTCTTTCTTTGGATGTGGACAGCATTTTCCATCCGAGGCCTCTGGAGATGTCTTAGATCCTTGTAATGCTGAGAAGGGTTCAGTTTAACAATATTAGTCATCGCATAATGTGGCTGTTATTGTGTACAAAGTCCTCTTGGTTCTGCTCACTTCACTCAGCATCAGACCATATAAGCCTTTCCAGGTTTTTCTGAAGTCAGCCTGTTCATCGTTTCTTATAGCACAACAGTATTCCATTACATTCATATACCACAACTTCCTCAGCCATTCCCCAATTGATGGGCATCCTCTCAATTTCCAGTTCTTTGCCACCACAAAAAGAGCTGCTATGAATATTTTTGTACATGTGGGTCCTTATCCCGTTTGTATGATCTCTTTGGGATATAGCCGTAGAAGTGCTATTGCTGGATCAAAGGGTATGCACATTTTTGTAGCCCTTTGGGCATAGTTCCAAATTGTTCTCCAAAATGGTTGGATCATTTCACAACTCCACCAACAATGTATTAGTGTTCCAATTTTCCCACATCTTCTCCAACATTTATCATTTTCCTGTTTTGTCATGTTGGCCAATCTGATAGGTGTGATGTGGTACCTCAGAGTTGTTTTGATTTGCATTTCTCTAATCAATAATGATTTAGAGCATTTTTTCATATGACTATAGATGGCTTTAATTTCTTCATCTGAGAACTGTCTGTTCATATCCTTTGACCATTTATCAATTGGGGAATGGCTTGTGTTCTTATAAATTTGTCTTAATTCTCTATATTTTTAGAAATGAGGCCTTTATCAGAGAGACTGGTTGTAAAAATTCTTTCCCAATTTTCTACCTTCCTTCTAATCTTAGTTGCATTGGCTTTGTTTGTGCAAAAACTTTTCAATTTAATGTAATCAAAATTATCCATTTTGCTTTTCATAATGTTCTCTATCTCCTGTTTGGTCATGAATTCTTCTGTTCTCCATAGATCTGATAGGTAAACTATTCCTTGTTCTCCCAGTTTACTTATGGTATCAGCCTTTATATCTAAGTCATGAACCCATTTTGACTTTATTTTGGTATATGGTGTGAGATTTGGGTCTATGCCTAGTTTCTGCCATACTCTTTTCCAGTTTTCCCAGCAGTTTTTTTCAAAGAGTGGGTTCTTATCCCAGAAGCTGGGGTCTTTGGGTTTATCAAATAATAGATTACTATAGTCATTGACTACTGTGTCTTGCATATTTAACCTATTCCACTGATCCACCTCCCTATTTCTTAGCCAGTACCAAGCAGTTTTGATGATTGCTGCTTTATAATACAATTTAAGATCTGGAATTGCTAGGCCACCTTCCCCTGCATTTCTTTTCATTAGTTCCTTTGATATTCTGGACCTTTTGTTTTTCCAAATGAATCTTGTTATTATTTTTTCTAACTCTATAAAATAATTTTTGGTAGTTTGATTGGTATGGCACTGAATAAGTAAATTAGCTTAGGTAGGATTGTCATTTTTATTATATTAGCTCAGCCTACCCATGAGCAACTGATGTTTTTCCAATTATTTAGATCTGATTTTATTTGTGTGAAAAGTGTTTTGTAATTGTGTTCATAGAGTTCCTGGGTTTGTTTCAGGAGGTAGACTCCTAAATATTTTATAATGTCTACAGTAAGTTTAAATGGGATTTCTCTTTCTATCTCTTGCTGTTGGGCTTTGTTGGTAATATATAGAAATGCTGATGATTTATGTGGGTTTATTTTATAGCCTGCAACTTTGCTAAAGTTGTTTATTATTTCAAGTAGTTTTTTACTTGATTCTCTAGGATTCTCTAAGTATATCATCATGTCATCTGCAAAGAGTGATAGCTTTGTTTCTTCTTTGCCTATTCTAATGCCTTCAATTTCTTTTTCTTCTCTTATTGCTAAAGCTAAGGTTTCCAGTACAATATTGAATAACAGTGGTGATAATGGACATCCTTGTTTCACCCCGATCTTATTGGAAATGCTTCTAGCCTGTCCCCATTACATATAATGCTTGCTGAAGGTTTTAGATATGCTATTTATTATTTTAAGGAAGACTCCATTTATACCTATGCTTTCTAGTGTTTTTAATAGGAATGGGTGTTGTATTTTATCAAAAGCTTTTTCTGCATCTATTGAGATGATCATGTGGTTTCTGTTGGTTTTGGTGTTGATATGCTCAATGATGCTGATAGTTTTCCTAATATTGAACCAACCCTGCATTCCTGGTATAAATCCTACCTGGTCATAGTGTATTATTCTTGTGATAAGTTGCTGCAATCTGTTTGCTAATATTTTGTTTAAAATTTTTGCATCTATATTCATAGAGAAATTGGTCTATAATTTTCTTTCTCTATTTTGACTCTTCCTGGTTTAGGTATCAACACCATATTTGTATCATAAAAAGAATTTGGTAAGACTCCTTCTTCACCTATTTTCCCAAATAGTCTATATAATATTGGAATTAATTGTTCTTTAAATGTTTGATAGAATTCGCATGTAAATCCATCTGGCCCTGGAGATTTTTTCCTAGGGAGTTCATCAATGACTTGTTCAATTTCTTTTTCTGAGATGGGGTTATTTAAGTATTTTACTTCCTCTTTGTTAATCTGGGCAATTTATATTTTTGTAAATATGTATCCATTTCACTAAGATTGTCAAATTTGTTGGCATATAGTTGGGCAAAATAATTCCTAATTATTGTTTTAATTTCCTCTTCCTTGGTGGTAGCTTCCCTTTTCATTCTTGATACTAGTAATTTGGTTTTCTTCTTTCTTTTTTTAAATTAAATTAACCAAAGGTTTATCTATTTTATTGGTTTTTTCATAAAACCAGCTCTTAGTTTTATTTATTAGTTCAATAGTTTTCTTAATTTCAATTTTATTAATTTTTCCTTTGGTTTTCAATATTTCTAATTTGTGTTTAGTTGAGGATTTTTAATTTGTTCTTTTTCTAGTTTTTTTAGTTGTATGCCCAATTCATTAATCTCCTCTTTTTCTATTTTATTTATGTAAGCATTTAGAGATATAAAACTTCCCCTAAGAACTGCTTTGCTGCATCCCATAGGTTTTGGTATGTTGTCTCATTATTGTCATTCTCTTGAATGAAATTATTGATTGTTTCTATGATTTGTTGTTTGACCCAATCATTTTTTAGGATTAGATTATTTAGTTTCCAATTATTTTTTAGTCTATCTTTCCATGGCCCTTTATTACATATAATTTTTATTGCATCATGATCTGAAAAGGATGCATTTAATATTTCTGCCTTTCTGCATTGGATTGTGAGGTTTTTATGCCCTAGTATATGGTCAATTTTTGTGTATGTGCCATGTACTGACGAGAAAAAAGTATATTCCTTTCTATCCCCATTCATTTTTCTCCAGAGGTCTATCATACCTAACTTTTCTAATGTTCTATTCACCTCCTTAACTTCTTTCTTGTTTATTTTGTGGTTAGACTTATCTAGTGATGAGAGGGGGAGGTTCAGGTCCCCTGCTAGTATAGTTTTGCTCTCTATTTCTTCCTGTAACTCCCTGAACTTCTCCTGTAAGAATTTGGATGCTGTACCATTTGGTGCACATATGTTAAGTAATGATATTACTTCATTGTCTATGGTTCCTTTTAGCAGGATGTAGTTTCCTTCCTTATCTCTTTTGATTAGATCTATTTTTGCTTTTGCTTTGTCTGAGATCAGGATTGCTACCCCTGCTTTTTTTACTTCAGCTGAAGCATAATATATTCTGCTCCAGCCTTTTACCTTTACCCTGTATGTGTCACTCTTTTTCAAATGTGTTTCCTGTAAACAACATATTGTAGGATTATGGTTTTTAATCCATTCTGCAATCCATTTCCATTTTATGGGAGAGTTCATCCCATTCACATTCACAGTTATGATTACTATCTGTGTCTTTTTCTCCATCCTTTTCCCCCCATTTATGCTTTTCTTTCTCCTTTTTCCTTTCCCCCTTCACTAGTGTTTTGCTTTTGACCACCGCCTCCTTCCCTCTCCTCCCTTTTATTATCCCTTTCCCTTTTCTTCACCTTTACTCTTACTGCTTCTTCCCTCCCTTCTTTCCCCTCTTCCCTTTTCTTTCCCCTCCCTTTTCTTTCCCCTTTTCCCTCCTACTGCCTATAGGGCAAGTTAGATTTCTATACCTAACTGATTATGTTATGCCCTTCTTGAGCCAAATCTGATGAGAGTAAGGTTCAAACAATGCTCCCCCCCCCTTCTTTCCCTCTGCTGTAATAGGATTTTGTGTCTTTTCCTGTAATGTAATTTACCCTTGTCTGCCTCCTCCTTTCTCAGTACATTTTCTAAGATCAGATTGATCCACTTATTTGGATCCATTTAACCCACTTGATTAGATTTTTTTTATCATTACATCAAAGTCAACTAATATCCACCCTCTTTGTGTATAGTCCTTTAACATGGTGTAATAACAATACATTCTCAAGGGTTGCAAGTGTCATATTCCCTTGTAGGGGTTTAAACAGCCCCCCCATTAACAACATATTGTATCTTTCTGTCCCATTTACCTTTTTAAGTCCTTCTTGAGTCCTGTACTTGAAGATCAAATTTTTTGTTGAGCTCTGGTCTTTTTATCAGGAAAGTTTGGAAGTCTCCTATTTCATTGAATATCCACCTCCTCCCTTGAAAAATGATGCTCATTTTTGCTGGGTAATTGATCCTTGGCTGCATTCCAAGCTCCTTTGCCTTATGGAATATCATGTTCCATGCCCTGGTCTTTTAATGTAGAAGCTGCAAGGTCCTGTGTAATCCTGACTGTGGTTCCATGATATTTAAATTGTTTCTTTCTGGCTGCTTGCAGCACCTTCTCTTTCATCTGGTAATTTTGGAATTTTGCTATTATATTCCTTGGCGTTGTCAATTTGGGATCTCTTTCAGGTGGTGATCAGTGGATTCTTTCTATGGTTATTTTCCCTTCTGGTTCTAGGACTTCGGCAGTTTTCCTTTATGATTTCCTGAAAGATACTGTCCAGGCTCTTTTTTCATCATGATTTTCAGGTAGTCCAATAATTTTTAAATTGTCTCTCCTGAATCGATTTTCCAGGTCGGTTGTTTTACTGATGAGGTATTTTATGTTTCATCTATTTTTTCATTTTTTTGTTTCTGTTTGACTGATTCTTGCTCTCTCATAGAGACATTAGTTTCCATTTGTCCAATTCTAGTTTTTAACAGATTGTTTTCTTCTCTTAGTTTTTGTACTTCCTTCTTCAATTGGCCAATTGTGTTTTTTAGGGACTTGTTTTCTTCAGTGTATTTTTTTTTCCAATTGGCCAATTGTATTTTTGAAGGACTCTTCTACCTCTCTCATTTGACTATTAAAATCCTTCTTGAGCTCTTCTAAGAAGGCTTTTTGGGCTTCAGACCAGTTCATATTCCCTTTTGTTGTTGCAGATGTGGGTTTGTTGACAATGTTGTCCTCTTCAGAATTTCTGTCTTGATCTTCACTCTTCTCATAATATGAATCTATGGTATGTTTCTTTTTACTCATGGTGTTTCTTTATTCCCTGGCCTTTAAAGAGAGTGAGTTCTCCTGATGGGAACAGAGGGCACTGACCCAAGCTTCTTGTGTTGGGAGCCTAGGTCTTGGTCACTGGCTTTGTGTGCTGGGGCCTCTTATGTTGGCAATTGGAGGCTATAGGTTTCTGGCAGCTTACCTCGTGTTGGGCTGGAATCAGCAAGGCTGGAACTTTCAGGCAATTCTAGGTTGCCTGCTTTTCCTTTCCTTTAGCTTTCTTCAGCTCCTTTTAGATGAGTGCTGCAGGGAGTTTATCTGCCTGGGGCCCCCTGCAGTGTGGTCTCCCTGCTTTCTGCTAATGCACTGGGAGATTCCTTTGAGGTAGAGTGCCGAGGCACCTGGGGGTTTTCTGAGCTGGTTTCCACCAGTTTCTCCTGCCCTCACTGAGGCACTCGGAGGTCCAGGTGTTGGTGTTTGCCTGTTCTATCCCCTGTGCTTCAGGATTTTTTCACAATTGGAGGTTGCAGGGCTCTGACAACTCACCTGGTGTTGGGCTGGAACCCAGAAGGCCAAGGCTTTAGGAAGCCTTTAGGTTGTTTTCTTCACCTCCTTTCAGAATGCTGCAGGGTACTTATCAGCCTGGGGCACCTTGTAGTTCTGCCTCTCTTATTTTTGCTAAGGCACTGGGACATCCCTTTGCTGGGCTGCTGAACTGCTGCTCCCTGTCTTTCTTCTAGTTCAGCTGTTCCTGGGTTTTTTTCTGGGGTGATATTTTCTGGGTTTTCAGAGATTGATAGGGGAGAGTGAGAGCAGTTACCTTTTCACTCCATCATCTTGGCTCCCTGAAGCGGAACAGGAAATAGCTCTTAAAAGGTACAAGTACTTTACTCTGCATGAGAACCACCCTCAGGCAGAAAGTGGGTTCTAACTGCTTGTAAAATTAAATTGAATGATTTAACAAGTCTGGTAATTTACTTCCCTTTAAATTGTAGAGGACATCAGGTTAGAGAAGTAAGGAGTGTGGGGGTGGGGTGCAGATAATGAGTCCAAAGTACCTAGGATTAAATTGACTAAACCTTTAACAGTGAGGGAAGAGATTGGAAAAAGTAGCAAACTGGAAGGAAGGGATTCTGGAGTAAGGGGTAGCTCACCCAATTTGCAATCAGAAGACATCTGTAGGAATTCCACTTCTTATACTTGTGTCACACTCTCAAGAAAGTAAATGAAACTTTGTAGATCTTAGTTTCCTTATTAAAAAATAACTATTCAATTAGAATTTAGAAATTATAATTTAAAAAATTTAAATGAATTTGAATTGGACTGATCTTTAAGATTAATGCCTCAATACTATGACTCAAAAGCCATTAACCTTAGAGCAAAGTGGGGCCATTTAGTGGAGGGGCAAATGGGTCTATACACATCAAGCACCCTCCCTGCCAAAAAAAAGTAGCAATATACAAAATAAATTACGTCTATAATAATAGCCCTAAATCATCAAGAAAAAGTTAAATGATGTTTAGCATGCTTCTCAGGGATCAGGAAAGAAAAAAAAATTCAAAAAGTACCAAAACTTAAAATGGTAAAAATAAAAGTAATTCATAATGTTTAAAAGACTAAACTTTAGATTCCTAGAAAATTCATTTATACCCCCTTTCTCAGGGATGTCAGTTAAAACAGATGTTACTAAAGTGGGTTACTGAATGGAAATTTTCATAAAGGTAGAAATTACTTTTTAAAAAAAACTCTTCAGGAGACAGGATTCTGGGAAGATGGCAGAGTAAGTCAGAAAATTCCAACCTCTCCAGATTTCCCCCACAAACTAGATAAAATAGCTCCTCAGGGCTAATATAGAGTGGTAAAAATGAAAAAGAGTAAGGGCAGAATGGTGGTCTTCCTGGGACAGAGAAGATCTGAAGAAAAATCCCAGGATGAGGTTTGGTCCTTGTGAAGAATAAAACCCTCCAGGCTAGCTATGCTTAAACAACAAGCAGGAAGCCCTGGCCTTAGCTGAGTTGAGAGGCAGCCTCAGGCCCAGCCACAGGAACTTTTACCCCTGGGACAGTGAGGGGAGTTGGGTGTCTGAGCAGGGGAAGATTAAGGGAACCTCTGCTGACAAGGAACGCCAAACCCAGCTATGCTGTGGGTATGCAGACCTGGGTGAAAAGGAACCAGCACATGTCCAGTGAGTGCAGAAGCAATAGGGCAGAGACACAGCTGGCTGTGGGTACTTACTGGATGCTGGAGGTCTTGGTTTTGGTTCCAGGCCAGAGCGGAGAACTGAAGGAGGATCTGAGTACAGAAGCACTATCCCCCATACCCCAGGGCTAGAGGTGATTACAAAAGATAAGCTGCTTCAAACAAAGGGTGGGGGGGGGAATGAGCAGGCAAAGGAGAAAGAATTCAACCATAGAAAGTTCCTATAGGAATAGAGAAGACTGGGGTTTGTCTTCAGAGGAGGATACTGAAGCAAAGAAACCCTCTTCTACCCCAAGGAGTAATGTCAAATGGTCACGTTCCTAAAAAAAAAAAAAATTGGTATAAGAACTTTAAAAGGACTTTAAAAATCAAATAAAGGAGATAGAGAAAAATTTTTAAAAATCCAAGACAAAAAAAGATTATGAAAAGAAAGTCAACCAATTAGAAAAGAAGATCCAGAATCTTAAGGAAGAAAAATGATTCCTTGAAAATAAGAATTGGACAAGGGGAAGCCAGAGAAGTCATAAGAGATCAAGAAATAATAAAAATATACAGAATGAAAAAAATAGAAGAGAATGTGAAATATCTCGTAAGACAAACAACTGATCTGGAGAACTGATCAAGAAAACAAAACATAAGAATAATTAGATTACCTGAAATCTATGAACAAAAAAAGAATCTTGATACAATAATATAAAAAATAATTAAAGAAAATTGTTCTAAAACATTAGAACAAGAGGGGAAAGTAGAAATAGAAAAAATGCACCAATCACCACCTGAAAGAGATCCTATGAGGAAAACCTGCAGGAATATCATAGTCAAATTCCAAAACCCTCAGCTCAAGGATAAAATATTACAAGCAATGAGAAAAAAAAAATTTTAACATGGCAATGCCACAATTAAAATTACACAAGACTCAGCAACAACAACCCTAGAAGACTGCAGATCTTGGAACACTGTATATCAAAGAGCAAAAGAACTTGTGTCCCAGCCAAAAATAACATACCCAGCAAAGCTAAGCATAATCCTGAATGAAAAAAAAAAAGGATTTTGTTAAAAAAAAACCCTGAAATAAATAGATTTTATATACAAGAGCCTAGAGAAATATAAGGCACATACCAAAGACTAATTACAAGGGACTTAATAAGGACAGACTGTTTATCTTTTTTATGAGGAAACATAAAACTTATATCTAAAATTGTTATTAGTAATTAGGTAGTTCATAAAGAAGATTGGGGTAGACCTGAGTATGATACAATTTTACAAAGTAAAACCATTTAGGAACAGCTAAAAGGAGTAATTATCTTATACAAATGAGATGCAAGAGAAAGAACCATAACAGAGGAATGCGATGGGGGAGGACAGCCAGTAGTTCTGGAAACCTACTTTCACTGGGAAAGGGTTCAAGAGGGAATAATACATATATATCTAGAAGAGTATAAAAGTCTTCTAAATTGAGAAAGAAATAAAATAAAATAAAATAAGGGGATAAGTAGGGGGGAGAGGATAAGGAAGGGGTCTTTAGAGGGGAGGGTGAAAGAATAGGCTAAAGGGCAGTATAGAAGCATGTTCAGATTGATGGGAATGGGAGGATAAGGGAGGAATCCTTGGGGGAGAGGGGTAGGTTAAGTAATGGGAGGGCAAGATAGCTGATAGTAGATGTAAAGTAAAATAGATGAGTCCAGAGGGAGAAGAGATAAGAGATACACAGGAGTAGAATTTGTTAGGGAAAAAGGAGCAGGGATGGTAATCACAATCTCAGACAAAGTGAAGGCTAAAATAGATTTAATCAAAAGAGGAAAATAGGGAAACCACACTACGTGTCAGCCATATTTATCAACATTTGTTTTCGACTATTTAAAACAACTAGGTTACTAGACAGTATAAGGTTGGAATATTGCTGTGGAGTAAGAAATGACAAATTGGTGGACTTGGGAAAATATGGAAAGACTTGGACTTATGAAGGAAGAGGTTATCTGCCCTCAGAGAAACAGAGGACAAATCTTACGTGCATACATATGAATGTATATGTCTTACATACATGCATATGAATGTATATGTCTATTTATGACTATGATTATAGATATCTAAGTATATGTATGTGTAAATATATGTATTTATATATGGGCATATGCATATATATATGCATATCTTTGTGTGTTTATGTCTATATATGTCTATATGTTTATACATGCATGTGTGTGCATGTGTATATATATCTATACATATGTCTATATACATATATACATTTATATGTGTATGTATGTGTATATGTGTATGCACGTATGTGAATGCTTAATTGTAGCCTTGGGGTGGGGTGGAGAGAACAAAGTAAAAAGTATACAGCAAAGAACAAAAGAAAACTTACAAGGAAGCAAAGAAAAGATGGACAGCTCTCAACACAATGTGTAGCATTTATTATATAGGCTTTTTTTAAATGGAAATTCATTGCGTACATTTTAAACCCTCTCTCATGTGCTGCTGTGCACATGGTAATGCTTTTTTCTTTTCTTACTTTGTATTATTTTAGTTTTTTAGTGTTTTAGTTTTAGTATTTAATTTTTTTCTTATTTTGTATTTAAGTTTAAAATTTTGAAAATTTGAAAAAAAAAGGAAACTCTTCAGAATTTTTTTCTCCCCCAGGATGGCTCCCTGACATTTTTACACCAAGTCCTCAGAGAAAGTAAGTATTCATTATTTTTTCTAATTAGTCAAAGTTACATAAGGAAAATATAGATGCTTTCCCTGAAATGATCATATTTGGCAAAAAAAAAAAAATCCAGAATTCCCTAATATAGGAAGAGAGCTATAGAGTATGGAGCCACAGGATACCAAAAGCAAAGCAGAAATCATGAGTTCACACATTCAAGGATAATTTTAGCAGAGAAATATGCAAAGAATAAGGAGAAAGCTTCAAAACATAGAACATGTAAATGTGAATAATAATACTAATATTAACATTAATATAGGACTCTAATGTTTACTAGGCACTTTGCAAATATTTTCTCATTTCATCCTCACCACAGTCCTGGGAGGGAGGTAGTATTATTTTCTGTAGTCCTAATGAGTTCCTGTCTATATTATCCCAGGTTAGCTCTTTCACCCATCTTTGAGGCACCGAAAGATCTCATAAATACGTCATCTATGACTTGTATGCAATCCATTGACAAAAATTATACATTCTATTAGGACTTTCTAGCTGTGGATCATTGGGTGTATAACTCAATCTTGCTCAGCTTTAGTTTTCTTATCTGTAAAATAGATGTGATAGTATCTTTATTATCTACTTATGGGGTGTTGTGATGGCAATTTCCTGTAAGCCTCAGGGTGCTATAGAAATGTGAGCTCTTGTTATTACTACAATCATTGAATTACTAGGAATTCTTGTCTACAAAATGGGAAAATACTTGTATTATGTAACTTAAGGCTTCTTGTATGGGTCAGATGAAATTGAATAAATGAAGTCTTCTGAGGACAGAAACTAAAATAAAGCATAAGATTAGTATCTGTCACTTTCCTACATTCTTTTAAATCATCAAAAACTTGGAGACAAATGAGAAATTATTGGCTCTTCCTGATGAAGAACTTGCTTGGCTGTACTGACAAATGTCTTTCATAAGGGGCATGTGTCTTGCTCTTGTTTATCTGAAAACTTTGATTCCAAATATGAAACTGCCAAGCCATGCCTCATTTGTCTCAGCCTATTGTGTCCTAAGTGTCACTTGATAATTGGAAAGCTCTTGATCCTTAATGATTGCTCTAATGTATTCATATGCCTCACATAGCCCTTCTGAGCTCCTCAGCAGTCTAGTCAGCCTTAAGTATAAACAACAGAGCTATTTAATAGAACTGTTTTGCTACAATGGTTTTGTAATGTGAATGCATTTTTACTTAAGAAACAAGGCATTCTGAAAGGAACTCCCACGTCGGAGCTGAAGGGAGCAGAAACTCATCCTTTCTGCCATATAAATGTGCTTCTAATAGTGTTGGGGCATGTCCATTATATCACAGTTACATGTGCTGTATAGGTTTTTTTTTTTCTTTCTATAGGGTCATACAACTAGTGGCAAGAAACATTTGCATACTTTGCCATAACAATTAGTAACCACAGATTATGTGATGGCACTGATTTTCCCAGACACTCTAAAGAAATTCATGAGGTCGTTTTTTGAAGCGAGTATAGTTTTCAGTACTGACCCTTCTTTCCAATAAATCACAGAGAATGCTGCAGATGTGATAATTGACCAAAGGGGCACCTGCAAGTTTGAAAGAGTTAATCAAGATGTGCTTCACAGACTGTGTAGCTTACTTTCTGTGGAGGTACAAATACAGTATCAGCAAATAGAGTGCAATACATTATTACTTGGATTAGGAAAATATGGTATTGTTATCTTTCATAATTACGTTAATCCTCAAAACTCAGGAAACAAAGTCAAAGCCACTGTATCATTTTGATAAACAATTAGATCTTGGGCTCAAAGTTTTATTTAAAGTAGAAAATAAATGTAGAGGTCATCAAATTTAACCTTTTAATTTGACAAATGAGGAAATTGAGGCCCAGAGAGATTATAAAGTTATTAAATGGCAGAATCTCTATTTGAACCCAAGTCCCCTAATTCCAAATGTAGCACTTCTGATGAGCAGTGTAATCTGGTAGCTCTTTAAGGTTTTTGAAGCACTTACCCAACAACATCTCCATGAGACAGCAAGTGAAGGTATCATTATTTCTAGTTTACAGATGAAGAAATTGAGACTTAAGAAGTGACTTTCCCATGTTATGCAGGTAGTAAATATTTTAATCAGTATTTGGACTTGTCTCCTAATTCTAAAACTCATGTTCTTCATCTCCATTAAAGATATGCATGCCATTTGTTCACATTAGAATAGTTAGCTTGTAATGCAGGACCTGGTCCTTTTTCCCACCATTGACATGTTGAATATATTCCTCCATTTGCAAAATGTAATTGCATCTGATTATCCTTTCTACCTAACCAATTTCAATCTTCTTTGATAAATTGGCGGAGGAGTAACAGGGAGGGGGAAATCAAGGGAGCATTTAACTTACTTTCCAGTAATTTAGATAGTTTTATGAGTGGCTTCATTTCCCCCAAGGTAGAGCTGGCCTCAATTACTACTTCAATATAGTCAGAGGGAAGTGACACAAGAGACTGATTTCATTTCCACATTTCCATCCTGCTTCATGAGCACTTCACACAATGATAATATTCCAATTGGAAAAAGTGGGGATCTGACCCACTTTTTCAACATTTTTCCAGCACTTGATACATTAGCAAACAAATAATCAGGGCAAGCCTTTTCTTGCATCATATGCTGCCCTGAATCCCTCTCCCCCACTGCTCCCACACAGACAATATGTCATTGTTCACATCCAAAAATTGTCCCCCAGCAATCAAAAGAAATTAGTAGTTCTTTTGTGGAACAGAAATGCTGTACACCCTACCTCCTTCCCACCGCAGAGCAATAGGCACAGCGGGATAAGGGACATCCCTCAGTTCGGTTTAATCTGGTGATTATTTCATGGAAATCCAGGTGTACAACATAATGCACATCTGTATGGAACAAATCCCAGCCTGCTTGCACAGTAGGACATCTGGTGAGGAGCACACTGGATAGTCTTAAGTTTCAGAAACAAAGCTCCCTATGACAAAGTCACATAATACCTTTGTTCCATGCAATAATGGTCATTCTTCTCTTTCTCAAAGTACTCAAAGTCAGATAGGTACACAGGCCTAGTGGGAGTGATAAAGAGAAAATTTCAGGGTTCGTGAAAAGCTGCAATATAAGTTAATTGTTTCAGGAAAATATGAATATGCAAACCTGGCTCACATGATATGCTAGGGTACCTCTCTCCATGATTCTGTGGCAGAAAAACTCTGCCAGCTCCTGGGAAAACTACCAGGCTCCACAGCTTCCTTCACTATACCTTAGGGGCATGAAAGTGACATATCGCTAACTGGTGAGCAATTTATAAACCATTGCCTTCAGCACTCCTATTTTTTACCACAGAGAAGCTACTAAGCTGCTTTTCTCTTGCCTTTAATATGGTGTACTAGAGGGAACATCAGTTTGTCTATTCAGGACCTGAAGGTGAATAGATCACTTTAGATCAGGGCTTCTTAAACTTTTTCCACTCATGACCCCCTTCATTAAACTGTGGGTCACAACCTCATGTGGAGTTGTGACCCACAGATCATTCTACTATTATACGAGAACTGAGAGTTTTAGAAATAGCAAACCACCTTGAGAAAGTCAGAGCTTTGGGTTGAAAAGTTTTCACCAGAAAATTCACCTTAGAATTACCTGGAGTTTTTCAATGTTGGAATGCTTTACCAGAGCTCAACATGCTTCATTATTATTTTTAATGGATTACAAGAATGAGATACCTGCTTCTGGGTTGTAGGGAGATTTGTCCTTCACAGAGATATGTAAATTGAGTTTAGAAAAAATAAACTGACTCAAGCTACAGAATAGAGGTCTACAGATCAAATTACAGATCATTGAAGTATCAAAATATTCCAATATTTCATCATAGCATGAGATTGATCCTTGGCTTTGAAGGATTTGCCATGGAACACGTGCTCTAGTGGAACTACCTACCAAGCTGGTAAGGCTTTGAGGATGGACCTAGTAATGGGCTTTGTATCTGTCATCCAAGTACTGGCTTGTTTCCTTTGAGAAGTTCATTACCATAAGGTCAGCCACAGAATCTCATGAATATTAAAATGAAAAGATTGTAATATTTGATGATGGATAGAGTACCCACAGAGATAAAATCAATATGCTTTTGAAGTTTAAGAAGAATCACAGAATCATAGAAACTCAGAGGGACAAAGGACTCCAAAATCAACCCAGTTAAACCCCTTTAAAAAAAATTATGGGGGCAGCTAGGTGGCACAGTGGAAAGAGCACCAGCCCTGGAGTCAGGAGGACCTGATTTCAAATTCTGCCTCAGACCAAACACTTCACACTTACTAGCTGTGTTACCCTGGGCAAGTTACTTAACCCCAACTGACTAAAAATAAAATAATAATAATATATTATTATTATTATTATTATTATTATTAATTATTGTGTTTTTGTTGTTGTTCTTGTTTTTAATTTATGGAATAAAAGAAGTATTTCCTTAACATAGTTAATAAAAAAAAGATGACTGCATGTGAACTTACAAATCTGCTATGCACAATTTGCTATTCCTTTCAAATATACAACAAAATTATCATGTAAATTTATTTTTTCCCTTTTTTCTTCCCTCCCCCCTTCCCTAAAGATGCTCCAGTAGACTCAGAAAGAAACTAGTCTCTAAAATAGATGGATAGATAAACACACAAATAAATCGTTAAATTCTAAATTGATAACAAATAAATAGATTAAGTAGAGAGTTGATAGATTTTAAAATCTAGTATTAAGTTTACCTAGAGACAGTATAGATGGTAGATACAAAATGAATCTAGTAACAATGAATTATTAAAGTAAATGTGTAAGAACACAAGGCTATGGGAAATCCCTATACCAGCAGTCTTTAATCCCTGTTTTAAACAGCAGATGGCTTGGAGGAGATGAGGGAAGTAGGAAAGTTGGAGTTATACAATTTTCTGTGCACCTGCTATATTATCTGGAGAGAGCTTGTGTCATACAACATATGACTTTGGTCTTCTTTGTGTATGTGTATGTGTATGTGTGTATGTGCACATACATATACATATGTATGCATACATATATATGTATATAATATGCATGTATGTTTAGAACTGGTGAGACATGGCAGCCATATAGTTTTTGCATGTTCTTTCTGTGAGATACTCTCTCCAAGGGTAGAGTTAAGCATCCTACTGATGTATGGATTAAGATCTTACTTTCCTGGGTGATTCAGGTAAAGAATCTGAAGGAATATCATTTTAATTTTTAAAATTATTTGAATAGAGACTTAGGCTTCCATACTACCCAATCTAAGTTATCATTCACCTTTCTCCACAATGCTCAAGTTTCAAGGAAATGTCATTATTCCTTTCAATTCAATCCAACAAGTATTTATTAAGTGTCTACTATGTGCTAGGATTTTAGAATGGAGTGGTAGGAGAGACATGGTCATAAAGGGCTGTGAATTTCAGGGTATTTTATATTTGGTGGTTAAAAAAACCCATGCAATTGAGTATTTGAGTAGTGGGAGGGGATGGTATGGTCAGACTTGCCTTCTTGGAAGATCATTGTAACAGCTGAAGAGAGGATGGACTAGATTGGAGAGATTCTTAAGTCAATGAAACCAACCAGCAGGTTATCGGAGTATTCTAGGAATAAGGCGAGAAAAGCCTACACCTAAATGTTGACAATGTTGTAAGAGGGAATGAAGTATATTTCAGAGATCTTAAAAAGGTAAATTCAAAAAGCCTTGGCAACAGTTAAGATAAGAGATTGGGGGTGAGAAAGAAGGATAACACCTAGGTTGCAGGGATAATTAGAAGGATGGTGGTACTCTCGATAGTAGGAGGGAGCTTGGGAAGAAGGGAGGATCTGGGGAAAAATATGAGTTCCATTTTGGACACGCTGAGTTTCAGATATGTATGGTCAGTTAGTCAAAAAGCATTATTAAGTGCTTGCTCTGTTCCAGGAATTGTGCTAAGTGCACTGTTCTGGGAATACAAGTACAAGTTGAAAGGCAGTTACTCCCTTTAAAGAGCTCACATTCTAAGTGGGGAAGACAACCCATAAAAGGTAGGTGAAAATAAAGATAGGGTGGAGATGAAGGTATCTGGAGCAGGGACATGGTAAACAAGTTCTATAGGATATCTAGTTAGAGAGGTTAACTAGGTAGTTGGAGATGTAAGACTGGGTCAGCAGAGAGGTCACTGATGGATAAATAAATTTTAGAATTATCAGCAAAGAAAATGATCATTAAATCCATGACAATTTGAGATCACCAAGAGAAGAAGACCTAGGATACAGCTCTGACAAAAAATGTCCCAGTCTTTGCTCTAAAAGAGCTTATATTCTATCCACCTCAGATACTTGTATTTTATATGTGCAAATCTGATCCATACTTTACAGTTCTGAATGTATTCTCACACATAGGATCTCTTCCATCGACACAATCTTGTGAAGCAGAACATGCAGTATCATTGATTCTGTGTCACAAAAAGGCCCAAAGTAGCTCAGTGAGGAAGTGACCTATTCCACACTGGAGGAGTAGGACAGCTGAGACTCAAACCTAGATCCTTTTGACCTCAGGTTAGTGCTTGGATATCTCCACTACTTGGAGTTTTCAGAAGGTAAATTGTAGCATCTTTGTTGCAGATTCACAGAACTGAGATTTAGACAAGGGTTTCTGAAGCAGCAGAGTAGAGTGTCAGTGTGTATGAATTTGAAATATGAACAGGAGCAAAGGATGCTGGCTGTATGCCACTGTCACCAAAACTGGTAACTAAAAAGGAAAAAACAGGTTCTTTAATTTTTATATGCAGGAGAATAACCTCTTGAGGTCATCTCTTTTGTTTAAGCTTCAGAATGAACACACTGTGATTTCCCCTTTTATTTTTTCAAAGGCTTTATCAAGCTCAAAAGGAGTCTGGGTACTTTATATCATCCTCTGTTTGGGGGCCAGTATCCTTTAGTCAACATAAAATGACAGAGATGACCATTTTCCATGACTGCTTCTAGCTAAGTTGGATCGAAATTGTTGGTGCATTCTGCATGCATACCACAACCAGGTATCAGGAGTCAGAAAAAGCAATGTTCTTATCCTACAATTCTCGATTTATGCAGTTACAAGGACAGGAGACTCTCTGAATGACATTTTCAAGGCATGTGTTTAACCTGCCTGTGAAACTCAGATTCATCCAGAATCATGCAAGCATTTCAGTAAGTGTTGGTGGGAGCCAGGGTATTGAAACATTTCCAGGCTGAATAATAAATCAGCCTACTAGAATCTCAGAATTATAGGGTATGTCAGAGGCCATCTAGTCCAACACATACATAAGCAGGTATCACAGCCTATTTCAACTATTTGAGGAATTAGAAGCTTTCCCAAAAGAATCAGAAAGAACAATGGTGCTGAAAAGGAATAGGCCTTTTTTGCAGGCCTATTCCTTTGTGTTAACTCACACAAAGGAAAGCATAATGACTAATTTCAGAAACCCCAAAGAATAATGTATGAGGAAATTCTGTTCAGAAACTAGGAGATTCAGGGCATACAATGTATCTAGATATCCATCACCAGAGGACAAAAGAAACAAACAGCTGTAAGACAGAAAAAGGAATCCCAGAGGCTGTAGTTGCTAGGTTTTCAGTACAATAATCTTCAGGTCATTACTGGAGGAGTAAAAGGATCAACAAGAATCCTGTGAGAGGTAGCCCCTTATACCTGGAACAACCAGGTTACACCAAGCTCTCACTGCATTTCCTAGCTAAATACAGACAATGCCTAGTACCAGAGATAGCTACTCAAATATAGACATCTACTGGTGTTTTGTTTTTCCTTTCATTTTCCCCCAATGACCATAGCAAGAATTGTGACTAAAGCATCAGTGAAAACCTCCCAGCAGATATCTTGCTTTTGGACTTCTCCAGGATGCCTTCCTTCCCCAAAGAACTCATCCTTGCAAAATTTCTTTATCCTACAGGACTGACTCTGCCTGTTATACATCATCAGTACCTCTAGTCCTCTGATTGGACCCTCTGGCTGAAGGGCAGGGTCATAACCTCCAGAGCTCCCATTAAAGAAAGCAGCTCAGCATAGTCTTCTCCCAATTTCCTACCAGCTATACTGCTTTTAGACCTCTGGTTTTCACCATCATGCCCCCAAAGTGGGTATGTTCTCATACCCCAGCTTCTTTTTGTGTTTTGTCTCCCTCCATTAGATTACAGAGGCCCCTAAGTGGCTCAGTGGATAAAGTGCTGGGCTTGAGATCATGAAAATCTGAGTTCAAATCTGGATTCAAATACTCACTAGCTGTGTGACTCTGGGAAAGTCACTTAACCTCTGTTTGCCTTAATCCACTGGAGAAGGAAATGGCAAATCACTTCGATATCTTTGCCAAGAAAACCCCATGGATGGTAATGGTGTGCTATAGTCACCAGGAAAGACCACAATGGCAGCAAGCAAGGATTAATGCTTCAGTCATACTTTAATAAGCCACAGAGAGTACAGAAGCAAAAGGCACAGGAGTTCAGAGGCAGGTGGCATGGGGACAGAGGGGACAGGTCGGTAAAGGGAGATAGTATGGGGAAGAGAATGGGGAGAGTGGAGGGGCACAGATAGTCATTCTGTAATGGGGGATCAGAGTTGGAAGCCCTCGGGCAACATGAATCCATAGCAGGTAGAAGATTGTAGTCAGTAGGTGGGGAGGAGTTAGGGGTTTCATTTTCATAGGGTTTCAGTGGTGGAAGAGGGACTAATACTTATCTGTGTCACCTTAGTATATTTCATTATCATATCCACATTACTTCAAAGTTGTCAGAAACACATAAGGAATGCTTTCCAACTAATAGAATATTTAGAGTGGAACTGTGTTGTCCACATAGGTTTAACCTGACTCTCTTGCTTGCATTTTGTCCTAAAAACACTGTTTGCTCTGCATTGTGAAGGTCAGTTTAGGAAAACTACTCGGTCAACTCTACAAGCATTAATTAAGCACACACTATGTACCAGACTCTTTGCTAAGTTCTGAGATGAAAAGAGAGGCAAACAGAAAAATAATGAATAAACAGAGAAAGACACACACACACACACACACACACACACACACACACACAGGAGGGAGGGCAGGAGACAGAGACAGATATTAGATACATGACTGACAGAACCAATAAATAAATGAGAAAATAAAAAAAGAAGGAAGGAAGGAAGGATGGAAGAAAGGGAGGGAGGGAGGAAGGAAGGAAGGAAGGAAGGAAGGAAGGAAGGAAGGAAGGAAGGAAGGAAGGAAGGAAGGAAGGAAGGAAGGAAGGAAGGAAGGAAGAGAAAAATATTGTTTTACTCCTACCTGGACCAAAAAACAGTTAAATCTATAACTCTATTGGCCTTTCTCATAGGAAGTCATTTGCACTGCACAGTATCAGGTCTAGGCTATGCTATCACAATCAAATCAGTCTACCATAATGTGGCATTCATTTCACTTTACTTCAGTTCATAGGATGATTGGATCACAGTTCTAAGACTGGAAGTAAATTTATAGACAGTGAATCTAAGATCCTCATTTTACTGATGATGAAAATGAGGCCCAGGTTAAGTGATTTAAATCTATTCAATTCAATGAACTTTTATTATGCATTTGTGAGGCACTACACTAGGTTCTGAGGATAAAAAAGACAAAAATAAATAGTACCTCCCCCACCCACAAGCAACAAAATTGCCTCCAGGCAAATGTCTAGAAAATTCTTAGGTTAACCAGTAGCAAAGGGAAAAGCAGAAGGTTTCTTTGGAATTGTTGTAGCTACTACTGGCTCTATAGGATCGAGGTTATCCATGACCAACACTTGCCAATCTTTAAAATTCATTCTAATAATTCTAATAAAGACATAGGAATTAAGATAAATATATATATTACTTGGCTCAGCATTTTAAACCCTTTACAATTGGCCTCCAGCTTGTCTTTCTCTACTCACTTCATGTTACTCTGTCATTGTCAGTCAGTGAGTCAGTAAAGACTTATTAATTATGTACTATGCACCAGACACTGGAGACAGAAAGAAAGGCAAAAAACAGTCCCTGCCTTTGAGGAGCTCACATCTGATGGGGGAGACAACATGCAAACAAATATATACAAACAAGTGACATCCAGGATAAAGAGGAAATAAGAAAGGGAAAGCACTGAAAGTAAGAGGGATTGGGAAAAGTTGCCTGTAGGTGAGACTTGAGCTAGGACTAGCAGAAAGTCGAGGAAGCCAAGAGATAGAAATGAGGAGAGATAATATTCCAGGCAGAGGGGGACAGCCAGAGAAAATGCTCAGAGCTGAGAGAGGGAGTGTCTCTTTCAGGGAATGGCAAGGAGGCCAGTGACACTGATCCAAGAATACGTGGCAGTGGGGAGTGAGTGTACCTTTCAAGACTGGAAAGGGGAGGGGCCATAGATTAAATGACAGCTAAATGACCCCTGTTTTCCAGATATTATTCTATGACCTGGGGATTCTACCTCCTGTCTTAAAGCCTTGGTATAGTCTGTTCTCCATGAATAAAACGTCTTCCTTCCCTTCCTCTCCTGCATCTCACAGCTTCCTTTATGTACCCTCTCAGGTGGTACATACAAAATCCTTGGTGTCCCCAGGTAGTACTCTCTTCCTTCTCAAATGATTTGGTATTTACTTAAATATTATAACTACCAATCTGGCATTAAAATGTAAGCTCTTCAAGGGCAAAAACTATTTTCTGAGGACAGTGCCCTGAACATAAGAAAGCACTTAATAAAAGTTTATTCAGTGGAGTGGAATGGCATTGAAGAGTATATTAAGTTCTTTTAAAACAACTGATTGCCATGCTGCCTCATTTGTGGGAAGGGGAGGGGCAGCTAGGTGTTGAAGTGAATAGAGTGCAGAACCTGGAGTCACAAAGACTCATGTTCTTAAGTTCAAATCTGGCCTCAGACACTTACTAGCTGTGTGATCCTAGGCAAGTCACTTAACCCTGTTTGCTTCAGTTCCTCGTCTGTAAAATAAACTAGAGAAGGAAATGGTAAATCACTCCAGGATATTTGCCAAGAAAATTTCAAATAGGGTCATGAAGAGTCAGACATTACTGAAATGATTGAAAGACAAAAATTAAAATCCACCTACCAGCACAGATCAGTCAGAACATGCTATGCAAAATTAATGCTTAGAGCTTAGAGAGTTAGTTGCCTGGGTCACAGAGCAGCTAAATGACTTGCCCACTCACAAAACCGTGATATGTCAGAGGTGAACCCAGATCTTTCTTCATTCCAAGGCCAGCTCTGTTATGACATTCTGCCTCTTTCGTGCATATATCCTTTCAAGACGACTAAATTTGATTTCGCGTTTTAAATGTCTAACACAAGTAAGGCAGTATGATTCTAGAATCAATATAAAATATTTGTGAAGTACTTACTAAGAGTGCTAGATACTATGTTAAATGCTGAGGATATGAATACCAAAAAGAAACAGTTCCTTCTCTCAGGAAGCTTACATTTTAATGGAGATCACATATACATATATGAATGTATGGATATAACTTAGGACTCAAGTCCGGGATTTGTATGATACTCTCTTCATTGGTGAAGAGAACAATGTTCCCTTCCTCAGTGAGAGGTAGAGTTAGTAAGAGATTGGGAGGGGAGAGATCCTTGTCTTTGGCTATGGCTTTGAGAGAAGGCAAAAACAGATCTAGACTCTATTCAGGGAAAGGTCCCTGGAGAGAGAGGACTCTGAGAAGAAGGTGACGTTTAGGGGAACCCAGTGTCTTGAGTATGTCCCTGTTTTAAGCTTGCCACAGGAGGGACTCTAGGGACTTTCCCTTTTTGTGAGATCAGGAACTTTTTCTCACTTTTCAAGATATCTTGATCCTAGTGGGAGAGTTCAGTTGTACCATGTATGGTCTGGTAGGTTCTAATCTGTATAATTTATTTGATTTCTGTTTGCTCTCGGTTTAAATAAATGAGTTTATTTGCTTATTCATTGTGTGGTGAGTGGGGGTAACTACAACTTTATGGGAAGAGAGTAAAGACTTCAGAATAGCTTAGAGTACTCCTTCTCTGTTAAGAGATAAAAATCAAATCAAATGAGGTAATATCTGCAAGGTATTTAGCACAGTGTCTGGCACACAGTACTACTTAACAAATGCTTATTCCCTTCCCTCCCTTTTCCCTTCCCCATCAAGAAAGTAGCTTAGACTAACAATATTAAGGAATATGGGAAAATATAATCCTCTCTTGCCTCTCTGAGGAGAGCAAAAAGAACAGCCTTGTGTCCCAAATCTCCTGCTCCTTCTCCTTTTGAGAAGGGCTGCGGTGGAAGAGACATTAGTGATACCTATTTACTCCTCTCTGTAAGGCATTTTTTTTTCAGATAAGCTTTACCGATATTTTCTTTTTCCTATATCACCACATGACAAATAGTATTATTTTAGAGAGGAAAAAAATCATCAAAACTTGAAAAAGTCTGAAAACATGTGCAATATGTAACACCTGTGGACCACTTGCCTCTACAAAAGGATGGCTTGTGGATGTCTTCTCCTATCTCTTCATTAGAGTGGTGCTTAAGGTTTATAATTTTTTTTATTTACTTTTTAATTTTTTTAGTATATAGTTGTTCTTTTGCATCTTTGTAGTTACTGTGTACATAGTTTTCTTGGTTCTGCTAACTTCACTCTGCACTACTTCACATAAATCTTTCAATACTTTTCTGTATTCATAGCACACATCATTTCTTACAGCATAGTAATATTCCATTACAGTCATGTATCACTATTTGTTTGGCCAATCCCTAATTGATTGGTGCATTCCAATATGTAGCTATCATAAAAAGTAGTACTCTAATCTTCTTACTGATGGCTTCCTTGGGGTAAAAGCCCAGTAATAAAGTCACTAGTTCAAAGAATATGAACAGGGGCAGCTAGGTGGCACAGTGGATAGAGCCCTGGCCCTGGATTCAGGAGGACCTGAGTTCAAATCTGGCCTCAGACACATAACACTTACTGCGTGACCCTGGGCAAGTCACTTAACCCCATTGTCTAGCAAGTATATGTGTGTGTGTGTGTATGTATATATGTGTATATGTATGTATGTATGTATGTAGATGTATATATCTTCCTCATACCTATGAGAAGTATATGATCTGTTTCTCTTCTAACTTTTTAACAGTATAATCTTTAATATTAAGATAATAAATCCATTTAGAACATAATTTGCATTTAGACACAACCATGTGGACACACACATAACTGACATGGACTACACATCTACTTTACACATCAAATATATACAAAATGAGCACAAGATACTTCGGTGAGAGCCCTAGCATCTGAAGTGATAGGAAAGCCATTCTGAAAAAAATGGTACTTCAGCTGAGTTTTGAAGAAAACCAGGAGCTATCCTCCATGAATTCTTTCCAACTTTTACAATGCTGGTTGAACTCTCTCTCCTCTGACCTACTAGTGTGTTATTTCTAGCCAATACACATAGTTAGCACTTAGCTGTCTTGAGAACTTGATTTTTCTCTCCCAGGCTAGATGTTTAATTGATTAAGGACAAGAACACTGTCTTAAATACTTCTGTATGCCCCTTGGCTCAAAGCACGGCACAGAGTAAGCCTCGAATAAACATATACGTTTGGACTGCTTGTATACTAGACCTCAAAGTCTAGAGTCTGATTCTAAGACTAAGACTTATAGTCTACCCAATTATTCTGCACTGAATTCAATTCTTTGAAGCATCTGACATCTGTAGTCTATTTTTTTCTTCCACTTTTGAAATTCCAACAAATTGCAGTAAAGGTTGTAACACTGGAAAAGCAAATGTATGGGGATTCCCACTAAATGAGAACAAAAAGTTCTTCAGTAAGTTCTCAACATGGAAAATTCCCTCAAGGGAAATAAATATCCCTTTTCAGCTTATGAGGAAAATTAGAGATAAAGAACAGATCAAAAAAAATGCTCTGAAATGCCTATCAAACACTCATTTATAGTGTTCCAGATGTATCTTAAAAAAAATAATTTCTCCTGACATAAACTTTATTTTGAAGCAGATGTCATTTATCTTTGGTAAGATTCTGCATTCTAATCATCCTTGGGTTAAGAAGGTAAAATGACCAGTGGATTCGTTGAAATTGGGGCATTTGTGACCTTGATTGATACAAGTGATCAATATATGCAAGAGGAAGGGGAAGTACTTTCTAATAGATTAATGCATTTTATAGTAAAAATACTTACAGCATTGCTGAACCCTAAATTCTGAATTTAAAGAATACGAGATGTTCACTTTCTATAATAGCTTTATACTATCATTGCACCTTGTGTGACAGGGATGAAAAAGGAGATTGTCGATGCAGGTTGACAATAAAAATGTTAAGTACATGAAGAAATGGTTGAATAACCAGACCCAGAGTATAATGATTAAGGGCTTCACGTCAGCCTGGAGGGAAACTTGCAAGGATTTTGTTCTCCATTGGTGTGAAAGGACATTCATTCTCTCCCAGGCACTTCCAGAAAAGTAATTTCTGCATAGAGTATGGGTGTGTTGTGTAATCTCAGTAAGAGGTAGGGAAGCAGCTTCTTGCTGGTCTCCTTTGGCACTCAACAGTCCTTCACTATGGTCAATCCTATGGTCAATACTGAGAGTTGCAACCTCATAAAGCATGAGATTCTGAAGCTTCTCTGAATTTAGCTGGAATCCCCAGACAAGGTAATCCATCCCTGTCATAAGAAGAGGAATTGGTACCATTTCTTTTAGATTAAGTTCAGAGTCACCTCCTCTCTTTCTGTCTCTGTCTCTGTGTCTGTTTCTCTCCGTCTCAGTCTTCCTTTCTGTCTCTGTCTCTCCCACTCTGTCTCTCTCTCTCTCTGTGTCTTTCCCATAGCTTTATCTAGAAAGCCTGAGAATTCATACACATAGTCACAATACTGGAAGGGGGGGCAGGAAAGAGAAACTTAATGGCTCTTCCTCCCTAAAGTGGGGTTTGACTGTTCCCAGAACCTTGGATGAATTGTGTGTTTCCTTTCTAGGAGAAGATTCCTTGTCCAAGGGCCAAGTTCTTCTGAACATAGAATGACCTCAGCTAACTAGTGCTCAAAGACTTAAATCTATTTCTTTAAATCTATACTTTCTATCTATAAAAGCAAGGTTCTGTCTGAAACTTCATTCTGTCTTAGGGTTATATATTTCTCCTGGTCCACTGCTCAATTTCCAGTTGTTAAACTATACTCAAGGTCGGTTTAGAGGTTGCCTTCTAACAACCTATTGGCTCTGTCACCTGTCACCCCAACCCCTTTCAAGTATTACAAGCCCAAAGTCTTTTTGTCTTGTCTACAAATGAATGGGAGAAAAAAAGGCACAGGAACAAATCTTAAATCAAAGATGCAAGGCTATCATTGCCTCCTTTGTGCCTAGTTGCACTTCTGTACCATATGTAGACAAATACATATATACATATGTGTGTGTAATTTGTTGTCATGTTTGTCCTGCATTCTCAAAGAAGATCATGATATTGGGGAGATGATGATATGACTTGCAATTGACTTTGATTTGAGTGAAGAAGGGCTGTGCAAGGTCACCAGCCTCACTTTCTCCTCCAGAGCAATCTGGGTCCAGTGGTCAGATATTCATTAGGACAACTGGAGATGGCCTAGAATGCAATGGAAGACCCTGGCTCTTTTAAGCTAAGGTTCTAACTTTGAGTGAGGTAACACCCATTCAGTGAATAGGCCTCTTTAAGTGAGCCAAGGGATGGCCTGTTTAATTTAAAAAAAAAAAAAAAAGGAAACTGGGAGGGGAAGACCCTCAGAGTTGCTGGCCAAAAGAGAAACAGTTACTATTTAAATTCACTCTGAGCAAGGAGGGCCCAAAAAATAACCATTAAGTAGTGCTTGGGAAGGGACCTATTGTTGTCCAATCTATGAGCTCCAAAGTAAATTGGGTTTAAGGCTTGGTTTTTGAGAAACAAATCTAGCCAGTAAACCTCAGAGAGGAAAAGGGGAAGGAAGGAGAGGGAAAGGAAGAGTGGACAACGAGCTGAATTACCCAACTGGAACTGGCCAGCTGGGTCCCTATTCAGGCAGCTAGAACTACTCACCAGCCTCACTTTCTCCTCCTGTGTGTGTAATATCAATACATAGACATACACATATGGTACATGGCACAAATTAAGAAGAGATGCCTATAATGTTGGATGCCAGAATGAGGATCCAAAATTATCTCTACTTACCTGCAATTCTGGGCAGGAGTTGTGAAGAAGAAAGACAGTCAGGCATTGAATTCATTGAGGAAAGGAGGGAAAATGTCCAGTGGTTAGAAACTAGGGAGAAAGAATTTAGGCTTTATATAAGGACAACTTTGTAACAATTAAAGATATGCACATTCCTGACTGCCTCAGGAAGTGGTGGGTTCTCCATAACTAGATGTCTTTAAGTAGAGATAACTGTACCCTCTACTGGGGATTCTTTTTCAGGTGTGGATTGAATTATGATAGCCTCAGAAGATGAGGCCTCAGAGATTGTTTCAAACTAAAATTTTGTGATTCTGTGATTGTAAAAGGAGGTTTCCAATGGATTGAGCAAATCCTTTAGAGAACCTGATGGTGCATGGACAAGAATAACACAGGATGAGAAATTTATTATAGTTTCCAACATGCAGTTAGACAGGGGAACGCACAAATCAATGAGATCTGAGATTTTGTTGAAGTATCAGGAGGAGGCTTAGTCATCTTTTGTGAGTTTGGGAGAAAAAAAACTTGGAAAATCTGCTTAGGGGATTTTTTTTTTTTGCTGAGCAAAGGGAGTGTTCAGAGCTGTGATTTCACTGGTTTGAGAGCTCTCAAGTGTGAAAACTCCCTCCTAATGCCAATGCAGATTGGCAACTGCTCTGTTACTCAAAATATTAGTTTCCTGGATCACTGGAAGATTAAGTGATTGACCTTTGGTCACACAAAGTATATGTCAAAGGGAGGATGTAACTTAAGCCTTCCTGTCTCTGAGGCTAATCCTTTACCCATAAAATGGTGCTGCCATTCTTGAGAACACAAGTTCTATGGCACATAGAAGTGAGTATTCCTAATACAAAGCTAAAACTTGGACAAAGAGCAAGGAACAAGGCTATTTATATGTATGGGTCATTTGTGAATCAGTTGCTTATAAATCTTTGACATTATAAATGTTTATTAATGATATTCTAGCAAGCTGCCTTACCACTACAACTTAAAATATATTCTAGTCAATCTGTCATTTGGTGCAACAGTCTAAAGTTAATCTAACATATTTGATATTATACAGTTTCTGCTTTAGATATTAAAATAGTATATTTGTATAACCTAAAAATAATAGCAGTCATAAACAACATTCAAATTTTATTCAAGCCAGATTTATTTTGGGGGGTGAAATTCAACATATATTTCAAAAATATGTAATTACTTTCCAACATATACATTGTTACCTACAACTAGATTATAAACTCTTTGAGAGTAGAGACTTTGTTTCCTTCAACTTTGTTTCCATTTCTGTATACAAATTAGAGTATGTTGCACATAGAAGGTATTTTATTAACATTTCTTAATTGAATTGAAAGAATGAGTAAATAGTGCAATCGTGGTTTTTCCAAAATACTATTTAATGACAATTACAATTTTATAGAAATAGAGTGATTGTAGCCACCTGTAGTTTTAAATAGACCTGACAGTCAGTGAAAACACTCATTTCATCAATCATGTTCTGACAATTAAAACATTTTTTTTTAATATAGGCTAGAATCACCTACCCTTAACAAGAGTTCTCCAGCACAGCTTCTGGTACCCACAGTGACATAGAGAGTATCTATCCTTCCAAAATCTACCTTCCCTATCAAGGTAGGAGCCCTGAAATACTAACAAGACTTTAAAGAATCTTGGATCTGGACACAAGGATTATATCAGATCATAACAACTTGCAAAAATAAAAGAAAGACAGGGAAGGATGCAAATGTTAAAAGCTCTGATGTCATCCTGAGTAGCTGTAAGAAGGGAGCCACATACAGAAGGAATGGGAGTAATAAAAGCAAGGGTGAGCCTTGGGAGAAAGTAAAGATGGAGAAGTTAGCTGCAATGCTGGAACAGTGAGATGGAGCAGCAAATATATGAAAGGGCACTGCCATGGCATTTAGGAGTTCCAACAGAATACTAATAACACCAAAGTCAAGCTGAAAAGTTTCAGCACATTCTAGCCTGCCCCCAGTGCCTTAGTGGAACCCCAGGCTAGTCACCAAGATTGTTCTAAGAAAAGGCAGGAGAATAATTATTATTTATTCCTGCTGTCCACCTAACACACTGAGGGACATTCGAATCTTGTTTTGAATTGCCCCCTAAAGACTTCTCCCCCATTTACCACCTCAAGAAGGTGAGTATTGCTCCTTTTATGTATGAGTAGTGGATAGTGGCTCTACTAGATTTCCTTTGGTAATTTACATTGTTCTCATACACTAATATGTCAACAACCTGTGATTTTATTGGTTTATGCCTTAATTAAATGTTTTTGTTATTATATTGTTATTATTATATTGTTATTATATTGTTATTAGATTATTAGATTGATTATTCTTACATGATATTGTAATAGAAAATATTATACTAGATGGGGGCTTAGGCTATAATTTTCACAGTTTATTACCCAAGGTTTCCACACTGAACCTGGGGAAAATAGCAAGGAGATCAGGAGCCAGAATTCTTAGAATTTTTAGGGGCAGAGTGGTTATACTTTAATATAATAAACTTTCATTCTGTTCTAGTTGGGTATCCTCTTTAACAATATCACTAATTTAATGAAGCCATCTTGGACTCCTTGCTGTCACAGGCAAGAAATAGGCACGTATTTCCTGCTTGGGGTATCTGTACCATTAGCATTCATGCTTTCTCTCATCTTACAGGGTTGTAATTCCTGCCCTCTAATTCCCACCCAGTAGTCAGAAGAATAAAAAGAATAGTAGGCAAATAAGGGAAAGAGAATGGCAAAATCCCAGTAGGAGACAGACCCTTTTCCACTGGGTAGTCTGAACTTGCCTCTAGGGATCTTCTGGCCCTCTTTTGAAGAGCACTGCAGGTCTCTGGAGAAAACTACCACAATTCAGCATAGGCTTGTTCCTTAGATTGGTTGCCTACAGAGTGCAAACCAAAGATAACAGGTTCATCTGGGGGTAGTAATCCTAGGGATTCATTATACCTAGTAAGCAAATTAATTTGCAATAGATGGGCCTACTAATGATTAACGAGAGAAGAGGATATCACTGGGCCTGAGGAAAGCTCTGCTCAAGGCTGCCCTCTGGGATTCTGCCTTCAAATCAAAATGTCTGCTAGTAGAGTAGTCTAAGAGAAAAGAGCCACTAAGGTCCTTACCCTGCATGCAACAGTCAGAATCTGCTTCACAATGAGAAGTTAAGCTTTTGAGAATTTCTTAATGGCTTTGCAGAATTTAATTATGCTAAAGCACTAATATCTGATGAGATTTCTCAAAAACCAATTTGAATTATAAAAACTGAGAATACTTGTTTTAAATTAATTCACTTAATATTCATCGAATGATTGATGTGTGCTTAGCACAGTTCTAGGTACTGCAGGGCATTCAAGAACCCTCAATTATCTGGGAGACATTCATCAAGTAAACACATCTACATAGAACCCAGGTAAGAAAAGAAAAGAAAGCAAAAACACATAAACAAATGAATGAATGAATGAATAAGCATCCCCACCCCCATTCTGCAAGCAATAAAATAGATATCAGAAGGCAGTACACCAAGGCTTGTTCATTTTATCCATGGGAGAGTAAGTCAAGTTTTCACTTTAGGTGACTCCCTCTTATTTTAACACAGTTCTAACTCTGTTATCTGGTTTCCTAGCCTATAGCAGAATAGGAATTAAATTGAAGCAAAGAGGTGCTAGTTATTGGTTTAGTTGGTTTGGATTGGGGAAGGGGGAGAGGTGGAGAGCTAGTTAATTCACAATGACTTCCCTTTGAATAGGACACCTTTCTCCCTTTAACTGTTTTTCTCCTATCTCCTTTAGGGTGGATATTCACAACTGATAGGTCACTCATTGAATATGTCTTCACTTCTCTGAGGGAAAAAGAACATTATGTGAATTAGAGCTACAATAATCTTTTGGTCCTTCCCATCTCTACCCAAGAATCACATTTTCTAAAATTCCAAATCTGAGATTTGAAAAAAGAAAAAAAGGAAAATTTTAAATGTAAAACATTTTACAAATCATTTTCATCTCTTTCAATCATTTCCTTATCATCTCTCTCTCCTTTCCTTTTTCTCAAAGGTAGGAAAAGCCACCGAGGTTTCTTGATTCATTTGCTTTAAGAAGCACTTTTCAGAAATAAGAAAACTTTTGAAAGAATTTAGATTGCCTGAAAGCCAATTGACTTTTCCATTGATTTATCACTTTGGTTGTTCAGTTGTTTTACTTGTGTCTGACTCTTTGTAGCTTCATTTGAGGTTCTCTTGACAAAGGTAGTGGAGTGGTTTGCCATTTCCTTCTCATTTTAGAGCTCATTTTCAGATGAGGAAGCTGAGGCAAACAGAGTTAAGTGACTTACTCAGGGTTACACAGCTAGTATAAGTGTCTGATGCCAGATTTGAACTTAGGAAGCTGAGTATTCTTGACTCCAGGCACAGTACTCTGCCAACCGTGCCACCTACCAGTCTGATTTGTCACTGGTCCTTAATGAAAGAGAATGAGAATTTCAAAAATTGGTGATTTCAGTCATATAGATACTCAGGAACCTTGGGTCTTACATTTAAAACTGGAAGGAACCATAGTAGCCATGTATTTAAAACCACTCATTTTATAGATAAGGAAATTGAAGCCTAGATAACTTTTTTTAAAAGTTATCAAATTCATTTCTTTATTTAGTTTTGTACAAATCAAATTACCAAAAGATTATTATGTAGAAATAGAAAAAAAAAATAAAATTCATCTGGAGGTACAAATTTGGTCAAGAATCTCAATGGAAATAAAAAAGAATTAAAAGTGGGAAGGGAGAGATCTAGCAATATAAAATCTTAAACTAAACCACAAAGCAGTAATCATCTAAACAATTTGGTCTTGATTTTAAAATAGATCAGTTTTTGTGGCAACAAAGACTTGGAAATTGAGAGGATGCCCATCAACTGGGGAATGGCTGAACAAGTTGTAGTTTATGATTGTCATGGAATACTTATTGTGTTATGAGAAATGATGAGCAAGATGGTTTCAGAAAACCCGGGAATACTTATACGAACTGATGTAAATTGAAGTGAGAAGAGCCAGGAAATCATTGTATACAGTAATAACAATATTGTGTTTGTTCTTTTTTGCAACATGACTAATATGGAAATACTTTTTGTAACTGCATGTGTACAGTCTGTATCAAATTGCCTGCCTCCTCAAGGATGAGGGAGGGTAGAGATGGAGGGAATCTGGAACTCAAAAATGATAAAACATAAATGTTCAAAATTGCTTTTACATGTAACTGAGAAAAACAAATATATATATATATATATATATATATATATATATATATTTTCATCTCTAAGATTCATTATTTATTTTTAGCTTTTAACATTCACTTCCACAAGATTTTGAGTTCCAATTTTTCTCCCCATCTTGTCCCTCCCTCAACCCCAAGACAGCATGCATTCTGAATACCCTTTCCCCTAATCTACCCTCCCTTCTTTCTCCCCACCCCTTCTCTTATACTCTTCTATTTTCCTGAAGGGAAACCTATATAACTTAAATGACATGCCCAAATGACTCTTGACTAGGAGTCAAACCCTAGCACTCTAAGACCAATACCATCATTCTTTCCACTGTACCACACCACCTCCTCATCTAGATAGATTGCATCTTCTGAATACTTTAGTAACTAGTCTTCGTGAGGTATTATATTAAAACAAAACAGAACAAAATCACCATTAGTAGGCAAATGGCTGGAGCTCTCCATATTAGCTGGATTAATCCTTGGGCATAGATCCGCAGTCCATCACCAGATCTGTGCTCAATGTTTTTATAGCTTGCCACAGTTTGCCAGAGCTATGCCGTGGAAGATCCAGGCTTACCTCCTGATGGAATAGCAGAATACAGTTGCTGGAATGGAGCATGGCCAATAGTCTTCTAATAAGATAGGATAATGATTAAACTTGTGATTTCATTAGCTCAGGAAACTTCTTCTACCACAGAAAGTTTATACTGTCACTGCAATTATATCTAGTCTGAGCAATTTCCCTAAAGAATGGAGAGCTTAAGTGATTTGCTCCCAGATCACATAATCTGGATGTGTCAAAGGTGGAATTTGAACCTGTCATCTTGTCTTTGAAACCAAGTCTCTACTATGTTATGCTGCATCACTACACTAGAATACTGACAATAGTAAAAGTAGTCCCCAAGAAGGGAAATGAGTCAGGATCTGGATTCTTCCAGAATTTGATTCAACTGATAGTGACAAAATAAAAAGAGAAATCATAAAAATAAAGTTCTGTTACCAGAATTTTTTCTTAAACTTGAAAATAACTGTAGCTGAATTAAGTTGTATTTATTCTGACACTATTTTTGTGAGAAACCGATGGCAACTACCTAGGGATGAATTTTTTTAAAATGACTTCTACACTCTATATCACAGGGTCAGTACGTTTACCATTCAGTCACTTATTCTGTATTGATAGTAGTGAACAGAGATAACTGCTGATCACAATGAGGTCTCTGAGGCAACACGAAACCTCTAAGCATCTTCTGAATCATCAAAGAGAACTTGAATTATTCTTGGTATAGTTTTTTTAGTATTAGGATTATTTTCTTGTATTTAAATTCCCCGAATAATGGTGTCCTGCATGTGAGATATGCAGACCATGCCTACTACACATTTCCTGTGTTCATGAAGTCACTCAATGCCAACTCAATTTCCTCATCAGTAAAATGAGGGACTGGACTAGGTGACCTTAAACAGCCCTTCCAACTCCAACATTCTATATTATCATAATGGCTTTTTTTTTTGCAACTAACATTGCATTTAGTGATAACCTTTGCCAATATGAACTCCCTACTGCTAACAAGGAGTTTATAAAACCAAACTTAGATCCCCCCAAAAAAATGTGATTGCAATCAAACACTTAATTTCCTATACTTCTACTAAGTCACAGAGAATCAGGTAAACATAGAGAGATTTCTAGGGGAGAAGTCTGGTAATTCACATGAGGCAATAAATATCCAGGGAAATGAGCTATAATAATACTTTGTGGACCTGCAGGCAAGGGAAAATTAATCTATTAATATATATTTTAATAAGTAGGTACTATGTGAAAGTTACACGTGTGATAAATACAATGAAATGAAGATCTCAATGCAATTAATTTGAACTCATAGGTATGGCTAAATCAATTTAAGGTATGGCTCATGCCTAGAATTTAGTATTCTAAGTGTATACTTTTACCCTAAAGGAACATATTAGAATTTTTAAAAAAAGATAGTAAAATAGCCTCGCATATAAAGAAGATAAATTCCCTAAAGGAAACCCATACATCAGTAAAGGATAGTACAGTCAAGAGTCTATGAGTGGGTAAACAAAGGAGAAATAGGAAAGATACTGTCCTAGGATTATACTATAGGCTACCTGACCAGAAAGCAGGAAATTAATGAGAAGTAAAGGAAACTGTTCACAAAAATGATATGAGGCAATAATGTCATAGTGATATGTTGTTGCCATTATGTTTTTATCTTGGGAGGGAACAGGGTATGGACCTGTAATTCCATGGCTTCAGGGAGCTCATATGTGAAGAAACTTCTCTATCAAATCAGATTAGCAATTCTTCAACTTACTGTCTTTGAAAGTTGGTGAGAAGATAAGTGACTTGACCAGGATCACATAGACAGCACGTTTCCGAGGTGGTATTTTAACAAAGATGGTTTCCTTTTTTTTTTTTATGAAACTGAGACTAAATAGCTTACGCAGAAATGATTTAAACTTGGATCTGTATAACTTAAGTCCAATACTTTATTCACTGTGCCACATGCCTAAGGTCTTCAAGTTAAGGTTTTATGTCCATTTGTTGAATGTCTTGTGGAAGGGATTTCTGTTCAGCCATTGGTTTAGACTACATGGTCAATGATGACCCAAATAACTCTGAAATTCTTTGATTTTAATTTTTTTCTAAATGTTTTCCACATATATAACTAGATTTTTATAATAGTATGGAGGCAGTAGGGTCCTCAGATTTGAGAGACCCTTAAATCTCTATTTTTCAACACAGTATTCATGATAAATAATGATTCCTCTTTGGAGGCAGTTTATGGTGTTTGTCTTTTCCAGGGCTCTACTTTTCCATTAAGAGTAGTATATATCAGCAAAATATGTGAAATGTTTTCATATGATATTTAGGCAGCTAAGGATATAGATATTTCAGACTCTAATATATACTTGCTTTTGGAATGCATCCATGGAAAAGGATTTGCCTCTCCTTGAGTATATCATGCTCTTCATAGCCAAAAGGAAGAAATGCAAGCTATCAGTCTGAATCTTTAAAATTATCCCTTAAATCCAGGAAGAGGAGTGGTGAGTCCTTCATGCAACAAAGAGGGGTCCACATATGGAGAGGGCTTATCATTGTGTGTGGTTTGAAGGATAGCAGAATACATCTCTCTAGCCTCTTCTTTCCCACTCCTTCCCTCCAAGTGAACTTTTCATTCTCGCCAGGAGAGAAAGTAGGAAGTTAGGGTCGGAGGCCAACACTTTGCTCTCCTCAGAGAGAGTGGGTAGCAGGCTAGAAGTATATTTACCAATTTCCTTAGTATTGTTCATGTAGGGGATATGATTGAGCTCTAACCTCTAATCATTTTGTTATTTGTGGAGAAGGGAGACCCCAAGTTCTATAGCTAAGGCTTGACTCCTTCTCCACCTAAGAAGGCACATAAAAAGTAACAAAGAAACCCATTTATCCAAATCATAGCAAAACAGAAATCAGAAAAGGTATACATAGATCAATTTGTACCAGACAATACAGAGTGAAGGAACCCTCTCCCATTGGGAGTTGAGGTAACTTAACCAAGAGAGAAAGTCTTGGGTTTCATCCAAAAGAAAAATTTCCTGAATTCTCTAGAGTAGCAAGCTAAATAGGTGAACATGACGAAGACTGCAAGAATCTTTTCCTTCTACAATCTGAAGTGGAGTTGGCCTCTTCTGTCTTCTCTCTAGAAATTGGAAGCTGACTGACATCCAAACAAAACTTGAAGCGTGAACAGTACCAAAGGGAGTATTGGTCCTACAGAGTCCCAAAGAGGGATTCTTACTTGAAGAATCCCTGAAGGAGGTTTTCATCTGAGGTTTTCAGCTCTTGCCAGCTCTGTTCCACTCTTCATGTAGGGCAAAGCCTGCACCTCCACCAATATGGAAAGAGTCCCATACTAGTAGGCTGTGGGACAGGAGTTATATTCTTTAACAGCAAAATGAGATTTCATGCATAGGAAACTTATTTATACCTAATATTCCACGAACATTTCTATCACATTAAGTATAGTCTTAGGTCAATTGGGAAGATGGAGCACAGTAACCAGAATAAAATGAAAGGTTTTAAGGGCAGGAATTATTTTACTGTTGCATTTATATTTGTAATATCTAAAACAGCATCTTGTAAATAACAGCCAAGTGATAAATCATTATTGAGTAAGAATATTGGATTTGGAGTTGGAGAACAACATGGGTTTGAGGCCTAGCTCTGCCACTTACTGTCTGCAAGACGTTGGACAGGCCACTTCACTTTGATGGTCCTCAGTTTTCTCATCTATAAGGTAAAACACTGGATTAGATAAATTCTCTTCCAGCTTTTAATCTATAATCAAATGAGCTTGGAATTAGAATTTGGACTGAAATAAATTGATTGTGTGATATGGGATCACAGCTACTCTTAAGGAAGAATTAAAGTTAGTGAATATTAATTTAATTCAATTCAGAAAGTGTTATTTAGGTGTCTACTATGTGCCAGGCACAGTGCAAGATTCTGGAGACACAGAGGCAATGATGAAATAGTACCTGACCTCAAGGATTTTAGATCCGACTGGGGGATACTATGCATACAGACAAACACACACACAAAGATACAAAACATTATATATATGTATATATAGTTAAGTACAAAGTAATTTCATTGAGGGGTGGATCAGAAAGACCCTCCAAGGAGGTAGCATTTGAACTGAAACTTGAAAAGATTTAGGGATTCTAAATGTCAAAGGAAGGAAGGGAAAATATTCCAGCAATGGGGGAGAGTTTGTGCACAATCATGGAGGTGGGAGGGAAATGTCATTTGTAGAGAAAAGCAAGTAATCCAATTTAGCTGAAACATGGAACATGCAAAGGGAAGTAACATGACATCAGCCTAAAAAGATAATAATTTGAAGGCAGATTGTGAACCTAGCTTGTGATCTGGCTTTAAATATCAAAAATAGAAAGAAGCTTTGGTTTGATTTGGTTTGGTAGTGGAAGGTAAGGGTTGTTTTAATGCGTGCTTGTTGCTATTTTTTAATATCTAAAGGCAATAGTTAACCATAGAAAATTCTGGAGTAGAGAAGTAGTGTAGATTGACCTCTGCTTGCTTTCAGAATATCATTTATTCATCTATGTCGAAGCTGCATAATTGATTTTCAACCATTTCCCATCAGTTGCTCTCCTTGAATTTGACTCTACCAGTATCATGGGTCAGTAGTGGGTACTTTCATTCTACCACCTTCCCCAGTTTTTAAACTTCCTTTTGTGTATTGTCTTCCTCCATTAGATTGCAAGTTCCTTTAGGGGAAGGACTGTCTTTCTTTTTCTGATTTGTATACCCAGAAATTAGTACAGTGCCTGCCACTTAATAAATATTTATTAAAATGAATTGAAAATTGGATTAGAAAATGGGCACAGTGGATAGAACACTGGACCTAGAGTCAAGAAGACCTGAGTTTAAATATGGCCTCATTCATTTACTAGCTATGTCATCCTGGGCAACTAACTTAATCTCTATAATCCTCAGTTTTCTTCACTGTAAAATGAGTGTAATGATAGCACTACCTTCCAAGGTTGCTGTGAGGATCAAATGAAATAAAGTTTGTAAAGCACTTAGCATACTGCCAGACACATAATAGGCATCTAATAAATGCTTGTATTCTTCTTCTTTCTTTCCAATTAGAAAGCTTTTGCAATAATCTAGGGCAACTAGTGGATAAGGCCTGCAGTCAGGAAAACCTGAGTTCAAATACAGCCAGGGACATGTACTAGCTCTATGACTCTGGGTAAGTCATTTATCCCTGTTTGCCTCTGTTTTCTCATTGGTAAAATGAGCTGGAGAAGGAAATGACAAACCACTTCGGGATATTTGCCAAGAAAACCCCAAATGGGGTCAGATACAACAGAAACAACTGAACAACAAGACAATAATCTATATAAGGCATGATTTGAAAGCTGGAAGTTACCTTACTAATCCTCTAGTCCAACTCCTCATATTATTAGAAAAGTAAGGATGAGAAAGGCTGATACCTAAACTAACCCAACAAGTTAATGGTAGAGCTGTGACTGACCTTTGCAATTTCCCTGGTACCAAATTGCCTGATTACACCACTCTGCCTATCTCTATTAATGAAGGAATCATATATGAATCCTTTCTTTGTTTTGGAGCCTCCCTCCCACCCATCCTTAAACATTATGTTTGGGGTGGTAGATGGGATAGAAGTTTCTTTATCACTGCCAATCCATGCCCTCTTCTAAGCTTTGAAAGATTATAGTACAACGGGATGGGAAACAAAGCAGAGAAAGTGATGGTTGCTCTGGCAGCCATGTAACTATAACTGCTATTATGATTATTCTGTAAGGTACTGAGAGTGGAAAAAGAGAGCAAAAAAGGGGCTCAGGTGATTGTCTCTTCACACCTCTTTATAACAGTTGTCTGGGGTTATCAAAAGATAAGTCATAACAACCTGAAACAGTGCTTCCACTGTCACTCAGGAAGTTTACAATCTGACCTTAACATTTACTGACAAACAAAAAGCTTAGAGGAAATAGACCCTTGGTCACCTAATTTGCATACCTGATAGACATTCCTGGTGATTATCTCCTTCTATTATCGCATGCTTGGACTATTAAAATAGTTTGCTGGTTGGTCTCTCTGACCCAAGTCTATCTCCACTTCAATCTGTCCTTCACCCTGTAGTCGAAATGATTTTTCTAAATACTAGTAGGCAGATAAGTAGTGCAATGGATGGAGTGGTAGGACTGGAATCACAAAAACCTGAGGTCAAATTTGGTCTCAGGCACACCATCTGTGTAACCCTGGACAATCATTTAACCTCTATTTGCTTCAGTTTCAACTGTAAAGTGAAGATAATAATAGTACCTACATTCTAGGTTGCTGAGAACATCAAATGAAGAGAAGATAGATAGATAGATAGAGATAGATAGATAGATAGATAGATAGATAGATAGATAGATAGATAATGTATGTACACACACAGTACTTAATATAGAGTCTGGCACATGCTTAATAAATTTTTCCTTCCTTCTTCTTTCCTTCCTTTCTTCTTTCCTTCTTTCCTTCCTTCCTTTCTTCCTTCCTTCCTTCCTTCCTTCCTCTTACTCAATAAATTTCATTGAGTCTCTATTACCTTCAGAGTCAGATATGAAGTCCTCTATTCAGTATGTAAAGCTCTTCATAAGATGAGTTCTTCCTATCTTTCTAATTTTATTGTACATCCCCCCCCATCCCCTACACACATTCTACTCTCTAGAGTAGAATCCTATTCTACATCTGCCTACTTCCTATTCCTTGCATATGAAATTCCATCTCTTGACTCTGACTTTACACTGGCTACTACCCTCTTCTCTGGAGCATTCTCCCTCCTTCCATTTCTTAGCTTCCCTGGCTTCCTTCAACTCTCATCTCATACTTAAGTGTCTGCAGGAAGAAGATACTTTCCATCTACTCTGTTATGTATCTTATGAAAATCTAGCTATTCATGTTTTGTCTCACCTATTAGAAGTTGGCAGGGACCATGTTTTACTTTCTTTTAATCTTTAGTGTTTATCATGATGTCTACCACATAATAAGCACTTAATAAATGCTTCTTGACTACCTGTTGACTATTTTTGTGACATCTGCTCTGACATCTTGATTTTTTACTCCATTTACTCCTCACGGACTGGCCCTGGTTCTTGGCATCTCCCAGCAATCACATAGAACATTATGTTATGTACCACAAGTTAAGTTTCAGTTTTGTGAATCTAGTACCTCATTTCTTACAGTAAGCTTCTTGAGAATAGAAATTGTGTTTTGTAAAAATTAATATCACTTACAATGCCTAGAATGATGTCCTGCATATAACAAATGCTTGATAAATATTTCAATTAAGTCCTCAGATGCCTGTTTGTGTAATGGAATTAACTTTACCTTTGTATCTCTAGTGCTGTATCTACTGTACCACCTAGCTGATAGAAGCAAATGAAAGGGTAGGTTCTTTTAAAGTTATAAATGCTGTATCTGAAAAAGATTTTGTTCAATACTTTTTGAGAAGAGTTGTCATAATATTTAAAGATGGAGAAATATGTGTTTTCAATGACACAAAGGTATCATAAATGGTTTGATGTCACCAATGTACCCTTCTCAGAATGATGTTTTTAAATGGATAAAATAAAAGACATAAGATTATAAAGAAAACCAATTATATTAAAATGAAGGGTTTTTTTCCCCTTTCAAGTTTACAAACCCCCGAAATCTGTTCAGAATGCTTCCATGGACCTCAGGATAAGAACTTCTAATTTAGTGCAACCCTCTCATTTCACAGAAAATTATAACAATAGCTAATATTTAATGATAAAGTTTTCAAAGCATTTCCACATATCTTATTTCATTTGATCCTTGCAAAGACCCTGGAAGGTAGGTCATATTACCACCATTGCACAAATGAGGACATTAAGAGTCGAAGATAGTGACAAGTATCTGAGGACAGATTTGAACTCAAGTCTTCCTTACTCCAGGCCCAGTCCTCTTTCCAGTCTTCCTAGCTGTCAGGCTAGAAAACTCTAGAGAGTTTGCAGAAAGTCTAAACTATTAAGCAGCAGATTCAGGATTTGAACTCATGTCTTGTGACTTCAAATCCAACACTTTTTCCACTGCCAGTCTTCCTTCCTCCATAGAGCATATCTTCTACCAAACTGTTCAAAGTGATCCCAACCTAACTATCAATTTTAGTCAAAAAGTTTCTTGTAATAACAGGAGCTTTGTCAGCATCATGATTGACACTGGACCAGAAGATGAGAAAAAAAATTTTCATGGCAATAAAGAAAAATCCATGTATTGTATATCCTTTTTCAATATTGCAAAGACAAAGTGAGCTTGACATGGGTGCGAATCCTTAATGCTATATTGCTCTGAAAGTAGCTGTTACCTAGAGAAAGAAACAATGGGTTCCACAGTTATTTTATAGGCCTTCTTTTCTCATTCAGAAAGAAAAATGCTTTTTAAAGTAACTTCATAAATGAGTGACTGGCAGATACTAATTACACAATTGCTGCCTGGTTCTGTAAAGACTTTACTGCAGCTAGAATGGAAAAATAATAATAATTTAAAAGTAATATGATTTACAGTTATGTTTCTCCAATTTGTGCAAATAATCAGAAGCTCTTTGATAATGCACATTGTAATGTACAATGTATGTCATTTCTACATAATCAGATGAATTTTTGTTTACAAATTATAAATTATTCAAACATCTCCTTATTACAGCTGTGTGTCAGCGTATTGTGTCAGGAAGGATGAGGCTAACTTCATTTCCATGATGCACACTCTGAAAAGCAAGATGAAAATAGTGTTTGACATATTTCGGAGGCGTTCTTGCTCCTAGCAAAATACAAAAGAAAGGCTAATACAATATCAGAGATGCATTTATGAAACAGTAATATGAAACTATTTGTGAATTTCGATGCTTGCACAGCATAATTGTGTGTAGTCATGGGCTTTATAAACAGTGGAGGAGGTAGGGTCATTGTCCTTACTGAAGGTCATAATGCAGGTTTGACAGGAACAAATACAGCTGCCAACAGCAAGCTACTACTTTCCTAGCAATCAAGCGGTTTCCATGAGGCTGATTGCCTCAAACTCTACCTCAAGGCATTTTTACAAAGTGCCAGCCTAGTCCTTGATTAATCAACATAGGCACTAATAAACCAACCTTGCCTTGAGCTTTTCCATTCTCCTTGATTCCTAACTGCCTCTTAAGTAGATAACTCTGAGTCCTGCCTCAAGCCTCAGGCAGTGAGACTCACTCACGTATAGGTACGGGCATTCAACTAGAAATAAATAAATGCCAAGTAGTGCAATCACAAAATGAGCCTTATGAAAGTACTGATTAACTGATTTAGTTTAGACGCATTTAAGTTTATAATCACACATGCTAATAGAAAGCCAGGATTATTAGGGAAAAAAGTAATAATATGTTTATTACATATGACTTGTGCCAAAATCTAAAGGTCATACTCTGATCTTTGATTGTGATGTGGAGGAGATCCTGGGCTTGTGTGAGCTTAAAAAGTGAAGCACAAGCTTTGACAGGTATTACTAAACATGAAAGGTTTTGAATATGGACCTATTGATAAATGTGTGCTTCTGGTCAGAGAACCATCCTAGCAGGGAGCCTGATCCCAAAAGTTTTTCACCACAAGATGATGGCTTATTTAGTCCCCAGCTTATGAAGAATATTTACTAAGATGTACTAAAGTTAGTAGTTTAGTGAGTAGAGGAAGTTTCCACATGATGACATCATAGATCTTTTGAGTTATTAAAATGCATTCCAAATATTTTGTGCATGGACAAAACCACCACACAAACAACAACCACAAGAATATGTAAAATATATACACATACAAACATATACATACATACATAATTTCCTTTTTCTCCCCCTTTTTGAAATGCTTCATGAGGCAACAATGAGGGTTATTTTGAATCAGATTCCATCTAAACCGTAAAAGTTATCAAGATATCATCATTCTAAGACCCTCATTTTACAAATGAGGAAAATGAAATTTATAGAGTTTAAGTGACTGGCCCAATGTCCCACAAATAGTACAAGTTGGAGGCAGGATGCACCAGAATAGCTGCCTCTACACGGTGGCTTAAACTTCATGGTTTCTGTGGACAGGAATGATAAATGACCTACACAGAGGAGGGAATTTAGATAGCAATTGGACATAGGTAGCAGAGGTATCAAACTCAAGCCCTGAAGTAGATTAATACATAATTGTGACATATTTAACAAAATATGAACACGCACATATGTGTGTACCTAAAAAGACAATACAAAATAGATAATGTAAATTTATGGATCCATTTCTATTTGAGTTTGGCATAACTAAAGTGGAGAAGCAAATTTACAGGAGAGCTTTGGAAACCCTAATGTGAAATAGAAATGTGAGTTATTATTGTTATCATTATTTCTGTTCACCAATAATGGCAGTGACAGCCATGTAACTAGTTACAGAGAAAAAAAAAACCTTTTAGAAGTCTGGTCCTTTAAGTTTTCTAGGAAAGAGAGTGAGCCAGGCAAATACCAAGTTTGAGTACTTCAAAAGGCAGACAATGATGATACCATAAAGGCAAGCCCTTGTTCAACCAAAAAACGAGGGTCAAGATGGGGCTACTAATAAGACCAAGGCAAGTGGGTAATGAAGAACTTATTTCTTAGTTCCTTAGATGGAGCTAAGATTTTAAGAAGTGGACCCCAGAAAGGCAGTAGGATATACATACATACATACATACATACACACATACATACATACATACATACATGGATCAAGTCCTAACTGACTATGTGAGCCTGAGAAAATTAGCTAACTTCTTTATTCACCGCCCCCCCCCCCCCAAAAAAAAAGAATCCCGTCATCTCTTTAAGAATATAAATTACAGATCTAAATTTGGAAATGAAGTTTCCTCATTGGAACAACTTACTCTTAAAAAATCACAGATCTAGACCCCCAACCCTGCCAGAAGTTAACTCTACGTATCACATACTTCAGTCAGTAAGTCAATCAGTAAGCTTTTATTGCAGTTCTATTATGTGCCAGGCACTGTACCAGCATTGGAGACACAAAGAAAGGCTCAAGGTGCTCTTGGATGGAAGGGACTGCTTGATTGAAGTAGAGAATTTCCAGAAGTAAAAGGGAACTTATTGGACATCTAGTGAACCTAATGTTCCAAAATAAATTCCTGTGATGCACCCAATAAGCAATTGTACAACCTGAAGTCCTTCAGTGAAATTGAATGTATGCCTCCAGAAACAGCTCATTCCATTCTTAGGAAATCCTATTTGTTAATAAGGTTTTTTTCTTTAGATGGAGCTTAATTTTTCCCTTTCAACTTTTACCAATTGTTTTTAATTTTGTTCTCTGAGGCCAAGCAGAACAAGTTTAATTCCTTTTCCATGGGATAGCCTTTTAATATTTTATGACAGCTATCATTGTTCTTTCCCCCACCCCACCCAAGCATTCTCTTCTCCAAACTAAAAATGCTCAATTTTTTCAACTGTTTCTTAATGGCACAAACACAAGGTCTTTCACTACATTCATTGTCTTTCCCTGGATTGTTTCCAGCTCATCAATTTTTTTCCTACTACATGGTATCCCAAACTGAACATATTCTAATTATGGTCTGACCAGGGCAGAGTTAACAATACCATCAGCTTCTTAATCTCATACACTGCTCTTCATGTAGACTAAGTTTTTGTTTGTTGTTTTGACAACCATCTTCACTTTGTTAAGTAATTTTGAGGTTGTATCCAATAATACTCCCCCCATACATTTTTATATCAATTGTTGCCTACAGATATCTTTTCCATCTTATACTTGGGAAATTGATTTTTCTCATTTCATGTCCTTAGTTGATGCTCAGTGTTTTTGTTTTTAAAAATCTTTTTACCAGAATGCACTTTCTCTCTGTTTTATTTCATCTACAACTTTAATAAACCAGCCATCTATGCCTTTATCCAAATCATTAAGATAATTCTCGCATATAAAACAGCATAGTGATATAGCAACAAGAGTACTGGATAGCTAGGTGACAATGGATTGAGTGCTGGGCTTGGAGTCAGGAAGATTCATCTTCCTGAGTTCAAATCTGGTCTCAGACACTTACTAGCTGTGTGACCTGAGCAAGTCACCTAACCCTGTTTGCCTCAGTTGCTCATCTGTAAAATGAGCTGAAGAAGAAATGGCAAACCCCTCCAGTAATCTTTGCCAAGACAACTCCAAATTGGGTCGTAAAAGTCAGACACAATTGAAAAACAACTGAACAGCCAGAGTACTAGAGTAGGAGACAGAGAAGTTTGGTCTGAATTGTGGCTTCACAGTATATGAATGGTGGGACTTTAGACAATATGTTTCATTCCTCTTGACCTGTTTCTGCCACTGTTACATGAGGAGATTGGATTGGATGAGCTTTAAGGCTTCTTTTTTATCCAGAAGCCTGTAACATGATATTATTGGTAAACTTTGAAGTGCACAAGTTCATTGGATAAAAGAAATCCCAGTTATCTCATTCATTACTCTTGCCTTGCCCCAGTGGTCCTATCCAGAATGTGGGGAAGGTCAGTTAGATGATGGGCTAAATGAGATCTTCAAATTTTAGTGACTTGGGAAGCAAGTAGCCGCTAGAAATGTGTAAGCAAGAGGGAGCTATATCCGTTATCTTGTAGCACCCAGAGCATAACTTGTCATGACATTGGCCTAGGCTTATCTATTAAAGTTTCTAAAAGGATGTGTGTGATCCATTTTGGAAACTGTAATTGCTGCTGCTAAGAACAATAAAAAGACTTAATCTGAGTCTAAGATATTAAGAGCAAGTTACAGGTCATGCTTAGATTTTAAGAAAATCATATTTGGATATGGTGAGGTGAGGAGGATTCTGCCATGTGTGTATGAATTAATATTATATATGTGTATATGTCATACATACATACATATATCCATTTGTAATTCTGTTGGATAATACAGAACACAGCCATAACCAAGTCCACACAGGCAAATACTGTATTTAGGATGCAAGAGACTGGACTTGTATGTCTTTGTCCTTAATTCACAATCTGTCTCAACTGATAACCAGGATGGGTAAGTTGGGGCTAGTTTGAACACCAGAATATGGCTAGATGTAGTCTTTCTAATTTACTGTATACAGTTTGTTACAGATCCTACTACTGCAATTGTTCAAATGATCTGTGATTTTAAAAGTGTGAGTAGCATAGTTTCATAAATTTTATGGCCAAAAAAAGAGTTATTACATACAAATTTCTGGTGATTTTTCTCTAAACTTCAGCCAGACTAGTCCTTGGTTAAAAGATACAAAGGCCTTTAACAAGTGGACCTCTATCTCTTTCCAGATTAGTAGGCCATATTATTTTATATCTGCCTGCCAGAATTCAAGATCAGGCTATGGAGTCCCAGCTACCAAGGATACGTAACCTGCTGCCTCAAGGCCATGTTTGGCCCTCTAGGTAGTCAAGTTTAGCCCTTTGACTGAATCCAAACTACACAGAACCAGGATTAGTTAGTCCTTTCATACAAGGATTACCAATAACCAAAGGCCATACTTCAAGACAATGGTGGCTCATTGTAAATTCTTATGTTTGTACTGTCAAGGGAAAATAGAGGAAAACCTCCAGGATGCTGGACGGGCCTCCTCCTCACACTTAGTGGCGAACTTAAAGGAGGACAAGAAGAGAATGCACAATTTTTCATGTGTTATTTTAAACACAAAATTCTGTGCCACCAAAAAGAAGTGCCCACCCCAAAACTTTACATGTCCCATTATCAAATGTCCTTTGAAAGGGAAAAATACATTAAAAAATTTCTAAAATATATTTAGAAATATTGAAAAAGGAGAAGCTAGGGGTTGGGTGTGTTTTATGTTGTTTTGCTAAGGAAAAGGAGATGAATCATTCTCAGTTTCCCTTATATAAAAAGGCCACACACACACACACACACACACACACACACACACACACACACACACACACGAGCACAAAGCCCACAATCAACTTTCCACTTCTGCCTTTCTTGCTTGGGGCTTCTCATCAAGTCATAATGATCCACTTGTAATATCACAATCAGTCTTCAGAAGCTTCTAGGGGCACAAAATCTCATTCAAACTTGAGCCAACCATGATCTCTCTACATATACACACAATTAGCTGAATGCTATCATGCAGGGGCAAAACCAAATAAATATTTGGAAGATATCCATGTCTAACTATTTAAGTTTTGTTTTTCAAGGGTTTTGTCAAGCATGGGAAATTTAGGTTTAAAGAAGATGACTGAACTCTAGCCAGGGAGGGTTGGCATGAACAAGCCCTTTGGTTAAGGAACAGCATCAAGGAGTTAGCATTCACCAGAGAAACCCATTTCGATATTTTTTTTAAACACACAACCCAAAGAAACCAAGGCATCGAATAACTGTAGGAGACTAGATTCTTCCCTTGTGCCATAAGGAGCCCCGCCTACAGCCACTCCCCAAGAGTAAAATGAGATGTATGTGGACTCCAGCAAATGCAGGAAGCAACATTGTGGCCTTCTAAGTCCTCAAGTGTGCCCCTTTGATGAATCCAAACTTCACAGAATAAATCCCCTTAATAAAAGGATGTGTTCTGTGAAGTTTGGATTCAGTCAAAGGTCTGCACGTGAGGACCTAGAGGGCCACATGTGGCCTTGAAGTCACAGGTTCCCCCACCCCTGGCTATTACAGCCTCGAAAACTACTGCTTAATTAAGGAACAAGGACTATGGCAATGATGGGTGCTCCTGAAATCTTTGCTAGTCTGCTACAGTATTTTAATTGTTTATTTAATTAATAAAAATCTACTTTCTGTCCATCCTCCCTTCCTTTCTACTCCCTTGAAAGAAATAAAGAAAAAATGTCACCTAGTCTGGTAACAAATATTCACAATCAAGCAAAACAAATTCCTGAATTGGTTATGTCTCAATCCATACAAAATCCGTTGCTTCTGTGAAATGGAGGAGAGTAACATTTCGTCCTAAATCCTTTGGAATTAGAATTGATCATTGGGTTGAGCAGAATTTGCAAATCTCTCAAAATTGTTTGACTTCACAATGTTGTTATTGTACAAATCATTCTCCTGGCTCTGTTCACTTCCCTCCATATCAGTTCATGCAATTCTTTCCAGGTTTCTCTGAAATCATGTAATTCATCATTTCTTATATTATAATAATATTAAATTGCATTGGGTCATTGATCCTTTTTTTTTAAAATAAAGGATGAACAACAATAATTACATTAGCATACTATAATTTTGTTCAATCATTCATCCAATTGATTGGTATCTTCTTAATTTCCAGGTTTGTTTTGTTTTTTGTTTTTTTCTTTTGTTTTGTTTTTACCACACAAAAACAGCTGCTGGAGATAGTTATGTACAGATAAGTCATTACCCTCGTTTTTTTTTCTTTGACACCATAATAGCTCTTTGTGGTGGGATTCTTTCTGTGTTTATTAACTCTTCCAACATTGCTTCTCAAATTCAAGCTTTGTGTTAGGATCAGGTATTGGACACTTTGGGAGGAAATGTCTAGGACTTACTTGGTCTCTTCTTCTTCTTCTTCTTCTTCTTCTTCTTCTTCTTCTTCTTCTTCCTTCTTTCTTCTTTATTCTCTTGGCTCCTGCTGCTACTTACTCCATGAAATAAGAAATATTCTTCAAAGATCTCAGAGACTGCTCTGGCTGGGCACCTGAAGCTTTTGGTACACCTGAAGAAGCCTGTTCCAAGGTGAAGTCTGATCACTTCCCTCCCAGTTTGAGTTTTCCACTAACGCAAATTTAGGTCTGAATAATATAATTGTGGCCTTACCCATGGTTGTAGCACCAGTATACTTTTGTTGACCTTGGCCACTGTCAACTGGATTGAAGGCTCTGCAATTTCAGAGTAACAGAAATACAGATTTCCCCTTGGCCTAAGCTACCTACTTTGGTTATTCTGCTACAGATTTTCCACTGGGCTAGAGCCTAGATATGAGTCCTGTGGTGAGAGACTCAGCTATTGTTCACTTCTGTTCTTGCTCCTTAAAAAGTACATAGCCTTGGACTTAAGAAATTGCCCCTTGTCCTGGTTCATACCCTTAAGTACAGGTCTACTTTGTGGTCCATACTGGATCTGAATTCAGATTCTGAGGTATGAATAACAGGCTGCCATTTGGGATCTATTCCTACTTCCTGAATAGTGTCAGCTCCCACCGGGAAAGATTCCACATGGTCATACTCCTAGTTTGAGCCTGCCACAGTGTAAAAAAATGTCTGTTTCCCTATGCTGACCTGGGTAGAGAAAGGACTCACTGATTTGTCTTTAGCTGTTCAGGACCCAGTCTGGTCTGTTTTCCAGGCCCTTGTAGAGTCGCCGTGCAGGGAAGTCTGGTTGTACTGCTCCTCCTACTTCACCCTTGTGGTTTGCATTACATTTGACTGTTAATAATGATGATTACTTGTATGTGTAAAGCATTTTGCTACAATTCTTAAAGCACTTTTAATATCTAATTTGTTGCTCACAACATTTCTGTAAGATAGGTAATGCAAGGATTATTATCCCCATTTTAGAGATGAGAAAGAAGAGCTTCTGATTAAATGACTATGGCTAGAAAGTGGAAGAACCTGGGCTAGAATCTATTTCTTCCTACTCCTGATCCAATATGTTATTTATTTTACCAATCTACCTTTCAGTATGTTAACGTTTCTGTATTTTTCATTTTTAATCTCCTTGTGATTATATTACATTATAATTTTCACATTAAAAAAGACAATTTATCATGGACTGGGAGATTCATATTATTTTATTACTAGATAAGATATTATGAATAATGATCATAAAACACTTCCAGCATATCAAAGTGGTATCTGGATATTGACATAAATTATTTCATTCCCACAAAATACTTTCATGTACCTATCACTGGAACCCTGATAAGACCAATGCAAAGTATCTGCTGCCACTAATTAATTATTGCTATTGCAGTTTTAATTGGACACAGTACTTTTCACTTCCTGTCCTTAATTGTTGTTTAGAGATGCTTTGGGCAATTAAACAGCTATTGCATTTCTTCCCAGGAGGGACTAGATTTCAGTGGCAGTGAAAATTTTAGGATCCCTTAAACAAATAGCTTCCTGTTTACTTCCCATCAGGATTTAAGCATAGGTCCCAGTCTATAAAAATCTTGGTGGTCTGTATCCTAGCTACCTAATTGACAATCTCCTTCCATATGCCACAAGCAAATAATTAGAACAAACTAAAACAACCAGCAATTTTGCCTGCACCACCTGCTTCCAACTTAAGACTCTCCATAGCTTAGCAGACAATCCTGCCTATTTCATAGGTAAAGGAATGAAATACTGAGAGGGTCAAGTGACTTCCATTCTCACATCAGTCCAGGTTTTGCTACCAAGATGAAATGGAGAAATGCAGCCATTCTTCGGATGATTGAGGCCAAACCCCGACTCTTCCCTAAATTACCCATGTAATTTAAATGAAAGTAAAGGTTTTCTTCTTCCTGAATTGCTTGCCCTGATTCTCTGCTTCAATTTGTCAGGGGACACTTAGCACAGTGTACCAGCTGAGGAACCACAAGCCTCCTAGTCCTTTGCTTATACTGCTGGGCAACTGATTTCTCATCTTCATCCCCATTAGAACCAGTAATTATATACAGAATAAGCCATGTGCTATTATTGAGAATAATTATAGTTATTACTATTATTATTGTCATAATTTAGGTAATTTGAAAAACAAAGAGTTTATATTCCATTCCAAATAGATAAAATACAGTGTGATTGTAAAGACACATGGGTGAATCTATCTGTATCTTAGCCAAGTCTCCATTATTCTTTCAAACATTTTATAATAACTTTCCTCTTATAGTTATTAGGTAAATTACTGTAACTTAAAGAAGTCCATTTTTTCTTTAGAGTTATTCTATTCAGTTCAATAAATATTTATTAAGTACCTATTGTATGCAAATCACTCTGGGACCATGGGAATACAAAACCAACAACGAAACAATGACCATTCTCCTACAGTTTATATTTTGGAGGGGAGGGAAAGAGAGAGGGAGGGAAAGGGAGAGGGAGAGGGAGAGGGAGAGGGAGAGGGAGAGGGAGAGGGAGAGGGAGAGGGAGAGGGAGGTCAGGAGCAGTTACTTTTGTTTTATTCTGTGTCTACTGGTTCCACAAAATAATTTAAACTCTCTCTCTCTCTTGTTCCCCTTTTCCTCCTTTTTCTGTACCTTTATCATGCTGCAGCTACTCTTATGCTAAGATAAAAACAATAAAACAAGACAAGAAAACCTAGTCAGTCTTACACATTTTTGAAAGAAGAATCAGAACCTTGACTTAGAATTCTAATGAGGCAAATCAATTCTGACTGTGGACAAAATGTAAAATAAATTGTTATCAACAAACAGCTAGATACATTTCCAGAAGTTATTGACCTAATGTTGTCTAAGAGACTTTTTCACTGGGTCTATAAAGTTCACCTGGAAATAAAAAGTAGCATTCATTGTTATGGTATGAGGAACTATAGTGGACATTTTTCAAAAAAGGGCAGTGTTTCAGAAGAATAAAGACAAACTATTAACAGGTTCTGGATAATCAAGTTCTATAGGGTGCACTAATGTGACATTCTACACAAAGGGAGGAAAAAATTCCTTCTGTCCAATATTGGCCAAGATCTCTTACAAGAATCAACTGTTTCCCATTATGAAGTTCAGACAGCACCTAGAAAAGTGGATGCTTCAACCTACCAAATATAAATGTAAGCACGTGAATGGTAAGATGATGGTATAGTTGCCCTCAAACTAAATGAAGGAAAAGTTAGTCAGATCCATTGGGATTAAAATGAACCCAGAAGACAAGAGAAAAGAACCTCCTCATGAGGCAAACCTCCACTAAATAACACAAGGGAACTTAATGCTTTAAACTCCTACTCACTCTCTCCACCCCTAGCCCACCCTGCAGTTCATCCATCTCAAGAAAACTCAATTTGTTGTATTTCAAAATCTGGTTATGGAAACCTGGATCTAATTATCCTTTGGCAATAACTAAATCTAAACTGACACACACAAACCCCACCTAGAGGCAGATGACCTTGATTTTTCCAACTATAGACAGGACAAGAACCCAACTGCATGGCGACAAGGTTAAAAGAAGATGAAAGACATATCAATGTAAAGCTATCTAGAAAAGAAATGGTTTTCTTCTTTGACCAAAGGAAAGGCTATGAAAACCAAGCTAGGATTAATAATCACCCCATGGAGTTTATTTTGAGCTTGAAATCAGCTGACTCCTTCCCAACACACACACATACTTTCAATTCCAAGCAAGGAGAAGGCCAAACAAAACAAAACAACAGCAACTGAAAGAATAAAAATCTAAGAGAAAATATCTGTGCAGTAGCTTAATTTCCAAGTAGATAAAGCAGTAGCAATAACCATAAAATCAGAAAGAAAAATGAGTAATGTTTTTTAAAAAATCAAACACTGAGTATTATACTTTGAAGAAATATCTACAATGAATAAAGAGGGTCCCCAGAAGACATGAAAAAATAACACAAAACTATCAAAGAAGAACTAATATTTTTAGAAGAATATGTAAGTATAGAAATTAGGTTAGAAAACATCACCCTCAAAGTAAAATTAAATAAAGAAAACAAAGGTTAGAAAATTTATGCCACAACAAAATAAACAACTTAGAACACAAAATGGAGAAGCTATCCAAAATGATAGAGGCTCTGAAAAAGAGATATTTCAATTTCAAAAAAAAAAGTGTGGAACTAAAGAAATGATGACAGAAGAGAGGAAAAAAAACTTTAAAAGACTGCACGGGTTCCATAAAAGCCAAAGTGAGTGACTTTGAAAACAAATCACTGACACATCTATAAAGTGAACAGGCTGAATTAGATGTTTTTATGACTCTGCTGCCTTTCTCCACTTGCCTTCCTACTTCCTATCTCTGTAAAACCCAACTGGATTACAATGGCTTTATTTAAGGAAACATTAGAAAAAGCAGGGGAAATGGGGCAGAGATGGGGATGGAGCTGGGAGCAGCATTTAACATAGGTGTCCATGACACACAAGTTTCAGGAATGAAGGGAAATAATTCAATGATATATTACTAACATGAATACTAATGCTAATACTACTCCTACTCCTACTCCTACTCCTCCTACTACTCCTCTTACTACTACTACAATGATGAGGACTACACAAGAGTAAGTTTAAGAATAAAAACAAGAGATTCATAGTTGTGAAGCTAGAAGAAAGTCTGTCAGAAGAATCTAAGATCAAGGAAAAAGAAAAGAGATAGAAAAATAATAGAAAGTGAAGGACCAAATGAAATAGAATCAAGAAATGCTCATGTAGCTATATGGCTCAATTCAATGAAACTTTGCAAGGGTTGAAATCCACATAACAAAGGTAATGTAAATATAGTTTAAAAAATGTTGAAGTAGAAGTCAGAAGACCTATGTTTTAGTTTTGGCTTTGTCGTTAACTAGATCTGTGGCTTATCATTCATTCAACAAATATTGGTTGGGGGAAAACTTAGGTATGGTAACTTCACCTTTTAGTCCTCAGCTTCCTCATTTGTCAAATGAGAAGGCTTGACTACATGATCTCTAATGTTCCTACAAGCTCTTAAATTCTATTGTTTAATGGATTTTTTAAATCAGATGTTGCTTGCAGACAAGCACTGACTTAGTGATGGAGATGTCAGTTCAGAAAGCAGTTCTAATAGAAGCCCAAAGTGATTTGTTTTGGTTGGGATGCAACCCAGTATAGTGGAAAGGATGATGTACTTGAAATCAGAGGATGGTGGTTTAAGTTGAAGCCTGTGATTTACTATCTTAATCAAGTTGTTGAGCCTCACTAGGCCTCAGTTTCCTCCTCCAGGGGGGAAAAACAGAGTTCAGACTAGATGGCCTCTAAGGTCCTTTCTAGTTCTTAATCTATGATCCTACCCTGAAATTCTCTCCCACTATAATAAAATTTGACTGAGTACTTGAATTAAAAGGAAAAAGTAGTAGGATGAAATAAAGTAAGGGAACTGGGATCAAGCCCTGGCCTTTTAATTTGTGGCCTGAGGCAAATCTTTTAGTTTCTCTATACTCTAGTTAGGTCAAGTAGGTGGTTCAGTGGATAGAGGTGGTAGGCCTGGAGTCAGAAAAACTCATCTTCCTCAGTTCAAATCTGACCCACAGACACTTATTAGCTGTGTCACCCTGGGCAAGTCTCTACTTACCTCAGCTTCCTCAATCTGTAAAATGATCTAGAGAGGAAAATGGCAAGCCATCACAGTAGTTTTGCTAAGAAAACACCAAATGGGGTCACAAAGAGAAAAGACTGAAAAAGCTGAACAACAAAACTCTCATTTATGCTTCCATAAACTGGGAATAATAGTATGTTCAATACTGACAAGGTTATTTTGGGGGAATAGAGCAGTACAAATGAGTCACTATTATTATTTTTATAGTTAATTGTTAATGGTCCCTTGCAGAGAACAAAGGTGAAACAAAGGTCATGATAAGGAGGAGGTCCTTAAATGGAAAAAAAATCTATTTTTTTGCCTTGGAATTCACCAACTTAAAGTCAACTCAAAATTGGCAACAGGCGAAAAAACCTAGCAGGTGGGAACTTTTTTTCTGTACTAATTTAGTTATTAAAAAACAAACAAAATAGGAAATTTCCAACATGATTTCTCCCACACATATACTAACATCTTGAAAGATCCATTGGTAGACACAATAGAATTTTATTTTTAGCAATGCTTTAGAAATATAAAATGAGACATAAAGGGAAATACATCCTTTCCAAAGGTATTTTCCGCTGTCTTGGAGGATGTGTTATAGCATGGTTGTGTGTTGTCCTTCATTCTCAAACAGGACCAAAATGGCATCACTATGTTAGAGTCAAGTTACAGTAGGTCCAACTATGGCTAATCAGACCAATGGCACAAATAGTACATATAAACGTTTGGGGTGGAGATGTCTCTAAATTTGTGTATCTCACATTTCTTTTGAACTATTTCAATTCTGCTTTACTCACAGACCATAGCACTTTCTTTGATGTGGGCACACAATGCTGGGCACTCATTTGCCAGCATCTCTATCAATCAATTCTAAAGTTCTTCAGAGAGACCTTGAGAGAGTCCTTCTATCACTTCTTCTGACCACCATGTGAGTGTCTGCCTTACATGAGTTCTCTGTAAAATAGTCTTTTAGGGTAATGTACGTTTGGCATTCAGACATGGCCAGCTTATTTGACTTGTGCTCTCTGCAGTAGAGTTTGAATGCTTGGCAGTTCAGTCTGAGAAAGGACCTCAGTATCTGGTACTTCATCTTGCCAAATGATCTTCAGAATCTTCCTAAGACAATTCAAATGGAAGTAATTCAGTTTCATGGTATAGCACTGGTATATTGTCCAGGTTTCACAGGCACACAATGAGATCAGCACAACGGCTCAGTAGACCTTCAATTTGGTAGGCAATCTAATACCTTTTCTTTCCCATACTTTCTTTGGAGTCTTCCAAACACTGAGCTAGCTCTGGCCATGCTTGTGTCAAAGTAATTATCTATGTGTACATCCCTGAAAAGTATACTGCCAAGGTAAGTGAACTTACCCACAGAATTCAAAACTCTGTTTGCTGTAACAGATGGTTCCACATATGGATGGAATGATGGGGGCTGGTGGAGAACCTGTGTTTTCATGGTGTTAATTGTTAGGCCAAAATCAGCACAAGCAGCAAAGAATCGAGCAGTACTTTGTTGCATCTCAGCGTCAAAGGCTACATTAAGTGCACTATCATTTGCTAACAAAATATCACGCACCAGCTCTCCTTCTACTTTAGTCTTGGTTTGTAACCTTTTCAAGTTAAATAATTTACCATCAGTGCAATAGCTGACTTTGATGCCATATTCATTCTCACTGAAGGTATCTGATAACATGGCTGAAAACATCATGTTAAAAAAAGCATGGTGGCAAGCACACAGTCTTGCTTCATTCCATTGGTGACTGAGAAAGCGTGAGAGCATCATCCATTATCCAAAACCCAGGCAAACATGCCATCATAAAACTAGCATTCAAAGGTGGACAACCCATTGGACTTGTGTTCTCTGCAGTAAAGTTTAAACGTTTGGGAGTATAGCCCAATACTGATGAACTTCTTCAGGCAATTAAATTTTGACAATTTTCCATAAGCCCTCGTGACTGGCAGCATCAAAGGCCTTGATCAGATCAACAAACATCGTGTACAGACCTCTGCTCCTGACATTTTCCTGGTGTTGTTAGGCAGGAACACAATATCAACCATTTCTCAACCCTTTCTGAAGCCACGCTGGCTCTCAGGTAGATGACTATCTTCTAGATCAGCCTATTAAAAAGGACTCTAGCAAGCATCTTGCCAGCAATGAGTAAGAGAGAAGACTCACTCCCCTGTGATTGTCACGGAACTATCTATTTCTTTTACCTTTATAGATATGGACAATGGAGGCATCCTGGAAGTGCTGGGGGATATCCTCCTCTTGCCATACAAGCCAGAAAATTTCAGTCAGCTTTTGTATGAGCAATGGACTCTCCCATCTTGTAAATCTCAGCTGGAATAGATTCAGCACCAGCTGTTTACCATAGGAGAGGAACCTAATGCAATCAAAACCTCTTCTTGAGTTGAAAATTTGGCTAGGGAGGGATTGACTTTAACCAGAGGTATCTGGTCAGTGGCTTCAGTCTTGATTGATGATACTCTGTTGAGAACACTGTGGAATTTCAGCCCATCTCTCCAGGATCACGTCCTTATCACTAATCAATGGGGCCCCATCATCGCTGAGTAGTTGAGATATGCCATACATCTTTGGCCCATAAGTTCAGGGCATCATAAAAGTGCTTTGGACTGTTACCATCAGTGTAAAACTGAATTTCAGCTGCCTTCTTACTGAGCCAAGAATCCCGCATCTCTCTAAGCCTCACTTGCACTTCAGTGTTGATGAAGTTAGTTAAATGCTGCCTTTTTAGAGATAGATGAACTATCCTGCTTGGAGTTCTTGTTTTTCATTTAGCAGATTCTGAATATCCCCATCATTTTCATAAAACAGTCTTGATATTTGTGAATGTTCTGACCCAGATGAGTTAATGCAGAGTTGTACACCAAATCTCTGAAAGCTGCACACTCCTTTTCTGCTCCGCTGTTGCCAACCATGTATCGGCTCAGCTTTCCCTCCAAATTAAGAACAAAGTCTTCTCGCTTGGATACGTGCTCTGATCTGTTGACCACAAGTCTTCTGGTAGTTCACTTGCCTTAGGGACATTCGCTTTTGATGAATGCTAGTGGTTAGCTTGGAGAGGAAAAGTCTATGATGAGTCCAGCACTCTGTGCTACACATAACCTCTGTCACTCTCACATCCTGTCTATATTGAATGGCATAGTCTACTCAGTGCCAATGTTTGCTGCAAGGGTGCATCTATGAAGGTTTATTGCATTTAGGTACATGTTGTATGAAGTGTTGGTCATGAGGTCATGAGATGCACAAGTCTTTAGTACTAAGTGGCTGTTGCTGTTACTGTTTCCAACTCCATTCCTCCTAATGACTCCCTGCCATGTCTGGTAGTCTATGCCTAATATATCATTAAAGTCATTCAGAATTACAAGTTTGTCCTCTTTTGGCACAATGATGAATAGGATGTCCAAGTCTTCATGAATTTTTTCACTAACCTCATCAGAGTTCATCATAGTAGGAGCATAGGCACTAATGATGGTAGCACGTTGCTTGCCTGCAAGTGGCAATTGCACTGTCATGAGCCTGTCCTTCACTCATTTGGGTAGGTACACAAGCTTGCTGACTAGATTAGTTTTGATTGCAAAACCTATTCCATTTTCACTGTGCTCCCCTTCACTGTGGCCACTCCGGAAAAATGTGTATCCAGCTCTGACTTTGGTAAACTGGCCTTCATTTGCTACTATGTGGATGTGATACCTGCTAAGTTCTCTTGCAACAAGAGCCGTTTGTCTTTCAAGTCCACTGGATTTCACGTTGTCCATAAGTGTATGCACATGCCATGTACTGATGGTGAGTGTAATCCCCTTTGCAAAATTTTTTGGACTTTTTTGTGTGTTTCAGCCACAGGGTGTGATCCCCACTGCCTCAATAAACAGACCAAGGTTGGTAAAGCAGACAATTTTAGGGCACCTTTTCTACACCCTTCCTCACACCAGGAGGCTAAGTAGTGCAGTCCTAAAAAGGCTGCTCAGAGACCCAAGGGGCTGCCAAAATCCACTGCTGCTTCCAGTGAGAAAATAAGTCTATGGCCTAGGCCACCTGTTTGCAGAGTTGTGACTACAGCTCCCAGTGTATACACACCTGCTGCTATGTTATTTGCCCTGTTACCACAGGACTTTGAGATTGGTAGAAATGGTAAAACGGTATGGATAATGTCTTTTGATTTGTGCACTAATTGGATTTAAGTGAGGCACAGTTGCAGAAAGTTGTAGGCCTCACTCTATTCCAGAGTCATCACAGTGCAGTGGTGGGACAGAGTCAAGACAACTGGTTGTGGCCTGAGATGCAGTGGATGATCTTGGAGTCTTTAATGTCTAACCAAACTCTAAACGTTCCATAGCATCTGCTTTAGCTGCCTTCATGGACACTGAAACAAATCATTCTCACTCACCGGGGAAGTTTTCACATGCTTGGGGTGTGAGACCCCTCGGTCACCCTGAATCTGGTTTAGCCCATCTGCCAAACCAAAATGATTTACCAGGGTCTGGCATGCTATAGCTTCTTGAAGCCACAGGTGAGAGCTGAGTGGATTAAGTAGACGCCAAAGGTGGAAATCAGTCCTGAAAAGGGCTGATAGCCCAGAAAGCTAGATAGCGCAGTGGATAGAGCACCAGTGCTGAAGTCAGGAGGACCTGAGTTCAAATCCGGCCTCAGACTAAACACTTGACACTTACTAGCTGTGTGACCTGGGCAAATCACTTAACCCCAATTGCCTTAAAAAAAAAAAAAAGAAAAGAAAAGAAAAGGGCTTGTAGCCCAGAGATATATTGAACACTCCCTACACCCTATTATGCACAGAGATCCAATGGAAGAATTTCCTATAGATGAGGTGGTTTTCCAGATTCTCTCATTTAAAGGTGGTGTGGATTAATGTTATTAAGCCCTGGATAACTTAGAAGCATGTTACCCAGATTCTTGATTGGTCAAAAGACTTTGGCCACATAGAAAATCCGAAGTGCATGAAGAACACTTATTATCCAGATAACAACATGCTGTTGTATGGGCCATAACTATATATTGAACAGGACAGACATTGTAAATAAATAAGAAACAGACCAGAATCGAATAACAGGAAAACACAGAGTTGGATGTCATTTGGAAACTGGGCAATGCTCTCAATGACTCACTCCCCCCAAAGATGCTCCCTAAAACAAATGCCCATCTTTTTTAACACCAATATTCTACAGCGATGTTGCTTGACTATGAATTGTGGAATATTAGCATTTCTGAGGAAGTAAAATTATGCGTCATCAGAAAGGCACTGGAGAGAGACAGAATAGGCTGCAATCTGCCTTAGATGTTTTCTCTTCTCACTTCTCTCTCTTTTGGAATCTCTGGTTTTCTTCTAGACAGTTCAAGTACCTCCTTTCTACATGAGGTCTTTCCTGACCTCCTCACCTGCTTAATGCCTTTTTCTCCAAGATTAACTTGTACCTATTTTGTATGTCTTTTATAGATATTTATGTAAAACATTCATTATCTCCTCCATTAGAATGTAAATTCCATAAAGACAGGGAGTGCTTTACTTCTGTCTTTGTAACTTCTGTGTCTAGCATGTATTTTGTATTTACCCATACCTAATATAGTTATGTAATGAAAGTGACCCAGAACTGATAGATGCCCTCCCTGCAAGCTGCACTGGAACCCACATAATAACCAAAGCCCTAGACAAAGGCTCCATTACCCAAAAGATATATCCCCTATGCAGAATTTACAGAATGACACGGATAAGTGTGGACATAGGATGAGAAAATGTAGCCAGTTTGTGATCTGCACTATTACAGGGAGCACACATATAGGTGAGATCACAGGTCTATTTTTAAAGCATTGGGGAATGAAATAGTAAAAGGAAGAGAAAAGAAAATATAATTGAAGCAATTTCTTCAAGCAATAAAGCAATCTTTTTAGGTTTATTTCTTTTTAACTATTCCTTTTTGACTAATTGGATTCTTTAATTCACCTTGGTCTTACTGAAACACATTATAACAAACCTTTTCTTTTTCCTCTTTTTTCTTGCCATCCACAGGCCAGCTAAGTTCAAACCTAGCCAAAAGCACACTGATAACCTACTGGGATGGTCATTAACAGTTTAATAAGTAAGTAAATATGCATGAGCTTTAAGCAAAAAAAAAATGAATACACTTTATTATGTGTATGTGTGATAACTAAAGACAAGTTTGACCCAATGTCTATAAACAAGGAAGAATCTTTATAAAATCAGATTGTTGTTTATAGCTCTAATGCTACTTACAGGTGGTTGTCAAAGCCTATGTATTTCACCTTTGCATCATCTTTCATATGACACTTCTCTCCACCCCACTTTGGTACTTGGGTCTTCATCACCTCACACTTGTACTATTGCAATAGCTTGCTGAAGGGTCTGAATAGCTAGAGTCTCTCCCTACTCTAATCCATCCTCCACTCTGCCACAAAAGTGATTTTCCTAAAATGCAGGTCCAACCGTGTCACCCCCCTACTCAATAAATTCCAGTCTCTCCATATTTCCTCCAGAATCAAATATAAATTCTGTTTGGTATTCAAATTCCTTCATGACCTACTCTCCCCCCCACCCCTAATAACACACATCCCTTTCCAGTTTTCTTACACCTTATTCCTTAACAGGTACTCTTTGATCCGATGATACTGACTCCTTGCTGTCCCACAAACAAGACACTCCATCTCTAGGCTCTGGGTATTTTATCTGGCTGTCCCCCATGCCTGGAATGTTCTCCCTCTTCTGCTTTACCTACTGACTTCCCTGGATTCCATTAAGTCTCAATTAAAATCTTATGTTTTATAGAAAGCCTTTCCCAACCCTTCTTAATTCCACTACCTTTCCTCTGTTATTTTTTTCCCTGTTTATCTTGTACATGGCTTGCTTTATGTATGTTTGTTTGCATGTTGTCTCCCCCATTAGATTGTGAGCTTCTTGAGACAGGGATTGTCTTTTGCCTCTATTTCTACCGCCAATGCTTAGTGTTATGTTTTATACATAGTAGGTGCTTCATAAAGGTTTATTTATTGGTTGATTGGCTCTTCTATTTACTATTTGTATGGCCTTAGGAAAAATCACTTCACCCCTCTGGTCCATAGTGTATGTGTGTGTACACACACACATATATACACATACACACACTACATACATATAGTGATATGAGAGTGTGGTAAAGGGAACAGTCCAACCATTCCAATTTGTTCCCCATAAAATAAAAAAGTTATAGCAGATGATCCCTAAGCTCTAAATTTATGATCCTATAAAGAATAATGTATGCCCTTAAGCCTGGGACCCTGTGACTGGATGGTTACGTCTATCTGTTCAAAATTTTGAGAAAGTCAAGTCTTACTAGGCATTCCACATGCACCTATAAGATAAACAATTCTCTTTTTATTCAGATATACTAGTTATAATTAACTCAAGACTACCTCAGTGCAAACAAACAAATGATTACAGTTGACAAGAGAAATACCCAACTAATCAATTATTTAAAGGTTGTTCTTTGCTTGGAGACATTGCTGTTGTTCAGTTGTTTCAGCTGTGTCTGATACTTCCTGACTCCATTTGGGGTTCTCTTGGCAAAGATACTGGAGTAGTTTGCTATTTCTTTCTCTCGCTCATCTTACAGATGAGCAAACTGAGGGAAACAGGGCTAAGTAACTTGCCCAGGGTTTCACAATTAGTAAGTATCCAAGGTCAGATTTGAACTCATGTCTTCCTGACTTCAGGCCTGGAACTCCATCTACTGCTCCACGTAGTTGCATGTGAGGTGACGTTAGCTATGACAAAACTATCTTTATAATTTTCTCTATTAATTTCAGATTTTGGTATTCTTCCCCTCCCCAGATATTTATAGTGTTTGCAGATTATGGCGGAAGAATGATTCTTCAAGACAGCATATTACTTTTTTCTGCTATATTCCATGTAACTTCCTAAAAATGTAAATTTAAATACAAGATAAATTACATGGATATGTGAATAATTTGAATTGATTTTGACATATTGTATGCCTAATTTATTAATTAATAAACACTAAGGTACCTAAATGTGCACAAGAAAAGAATTTAAATCAGTTTACATAATTTAATCTTTCAATTTACTTGATAATGTGCAAAAAGCTGATAAATAGCACAAGTACATACAACTTTTTTTTTCACTAATGAAAGTAGAGATTGTACATTCTGTGTTAATCACACATGCCCTTGAGCTGTGGTTTCAAAACATTTACACCTCCAAAATGTATGTGTGAAGTGGAGAATTATACCACATTGCTAGTAGTTTCCTTCCTACCATATGTACTGCAGACTTTATTTTTTAAAATAACTCTCTCTTTTTATCTGTTCTAGTCCTTACCTAGCCTTGCTTTTTAGTGGAGAAATAAACAAGTGAACATGGAGTTTCCTCAAATGTCAGGGTAAGTAGTGTAATTTGAGGAGCACTGAAAATATGATTTTCCCCCAAATGTGAAATCTCTCCCCTGATATCCCTGATGCCGCAAATTCAGTCCAATTATATTGTATTCAACAAGTCCAAGGAACTGTTAGGTACCTTAGACAAAAGAAACAGACAGTTCTGTCCTTCAAGAAGGTGATTTCTCCCTTCAGAAATGATAGCTATTTCTAGAAGAAATGGATATTTCACCATTAAAGAGTCATTCCTGTGGGTGAAGGAATGGTTATCCCTGTCAAAATGCCATTGCTCTTGAGATAGCAAGCTCATGTGTGTGAGTTGGGGTGAGCATTTGATGTGGTTCAAGTGACATTTGAGATGTTATAAAAGCAGCAACTACCTGCACCCAACTTGTGTCTTTGATTTCTACAGGCACAGGATAAAACAAGCTGTCCAACTAATTAATTTGCTGATAAGTGAAAGTAACTTGTTTGATGCCTATATGAAAACCACCCAAACCCACCAAAGCTTCAGCAAGAAAAGGTCTGAGCAAAAAAAATGAAATCTTTGTTCCAGGGTCCTGCAGTTAGAATTGTTGGAAAAGCATAAAACCATACATATCACTCTAAAGCTCCTATCACTGCTTATCTGGGACTTCATCTGTTCTATCATGATCCATTATATTTACATTATTACAATTCATTAATTCTTTTCCTTCCTCATAATACCATTGCCTCCCATAGCCTCCTTTTTTGCCTTCACTTGTCTCACTTGTTGAATGTCTTGGGAAGATAATTGATTATGGAGAGTTAGATCTTTAAGACAGAGAGTATGGGGAAGTGGGTCTTCTGGCCTTTTGACCAACTTCTAAGGTCTTATGGCAACTGCCAGTTCAACCCCAGTCATCTACTATCCTTGTTACACACTCTGGTCTGGACTGAAGATCAGAAGATCTGAAAGGTGGGTCTATCAAGTCACTGATCTTAACTGCCTCTGCCAGTACTCACAGCAGTTAATTTATAGGGTATCAAAATGGCAGTAGTCAATGCTCATTAGTGGCCACATGGCTCCATTTTTCCTCATTTTGATTTTGGTTTCTTGTCCCTAATGAATGGCCTTTCTGGAATACTGTATTTCACTGCATAATCGTCAGAGATTTTATGCCAATTTTTTTTTGAAAAAAAGTGGGGTGCAACCATTATGTGAAGCTTTTAAAAAACACTTTGTGCTGGTATTACTTAAAAATCTATTTTTACCTTTTTTATGAGGGCAATTGGGGTTAAGCGAGTTGCCCGGAGTCACACAGCTAGTACCTGTTATGTGTCTGAGGCTGGATTTGAACCAGGTCCTCCTGGCTTCAGGGCCATTGCTCTATCCACTGCACCACCTAGCTGCCCCTTAATGAATGACTTTTTTAAGGGGCAGCTAGGTGGCACAGTGGATAGAGCACCGGCCCTGGAGTCAAGAGGACCTGGGTTCAAATCCAGCCTCAGACGTATAACACACACTAACTGTGTGACTCCGGGCAAGTCACTTAACCCCACTGCCTAGCCAAAAAAAATCCAAAAAACATTTATCAATACCCTATTGTAGGTTCAAGATTAGGATAAATGTAATATTTGCAAATATATATTAACATTGAATACTGACAATGCTCATGGGCTGAGAATTCTAGGCTCTCACAGCTCTCAATGCACGAGAGAGAAATGCGTATCTATATGCCACTGGTGAATACATTGCTGTTCTGTTAACCTTTTAAGCAGCATGACAAACCAAATTATACCATGCAATGATTACTTGATGAAAAGTTATAAACCAATTTTTGGACAGAAAAAACAGAGCTCAATGATTATGAAGTGAAATATGGTAAGAATTTGAATCTCCAGGGTGGAACAGAAGAAGAGAAATATCTAATAGAATACATTCATGCACTGAGCATACTCATGACTCTGTAGTCTCAAGTTCTGTGGTCCCCAGATTCCACTGCACTAGGGCCATCTTCTTGCCATGCTACAACCCACCAACCTCCACCCTCCCACTCCATTTCCCACTATTGCTTTGAGAACAGCAATCAAAACAACTCCAGGGGCAGCTAGGTGGCACAGTGGATAAAGTATCGGCCCTGGAGTCAGGAAGACCTGAGTTCAAATCTGGCCTCAGACACATAACACTCACTAGCTGTGTGACTCTGGGCAAGTCACTTAACTTCAAATGCCTCAGCAAAAAAAAAAAAAAAACTAAAACAGCAGCAAACAAACAAACAAACAAAAAACCCTATGCTCCAATATTTCTAGGAAAGACATTAATCAATTGCCCTATGTCTGCTCATCACCCTTATAACTCCAAAGACTAAGATACTACTTGCTGGCACCCACTCCTCCATACATATAGTCTTCTTTCATTAGAATGTAAGCTCATTGACAGTAGCTACTGTCTTGCTTTTTGTATTTGTGTTTCTTGTGCTTAGCAGTGTCTAGCCCCTAGTGCATGGTTAATAAGTGCCTTTTCATTTATTCATTCATCCATCAATTCATTCATTCTGAGTTTGGGTTCACATTTCTCTACATCTCCCCTGTTCTCTTGCCTTCTCCCATGGTTTGTGCCAGAGTAAGCAGAAAAGAATGGTCAGAGTCAAAGACCAAACTCCCAGTAGATGCGAGAGGGCGGGGAGTGAGTGACAGAAAGAGTGAACATCACTATGGCATCACTTGAATTTTTTCAAGTTTTTAATATTTCCCACTAGATGCAAGGGAAAAATAATATGAGAAAGCAAATATGTGGGAACAGTTTGCACCTCCAAAGGGTTCCTTATACTGGATCAAAAAGTTGATAGAACTAGATCTGGAAGGGACCTGAAGTACCATCTAGTCTAACTTTGTTTAGTAAATAACTTGCCCAAGGTCTGGCAGCTAGCAGGTGTTAGAGGTAAGATTTGAACTCAGAGTTTCCTGACTCCAAACCTAGAATGCTTTCCACTACAGCAGAAATGTCAGATCCACAACATCCCTGTGGCTGAACCAGATCAAAATGTAATTGTGAAATATTAATGAAACAAGTAAAATGTAATAAAACATAAATAATATTAATATGTGGTTTTCAAAGTCAACATGGGATCCTAATTTATGGTTAATGGTCCCCATTTCTACTCGAGGTTGACAACACTGTATTTCATCATGCTGCCTTTCTAAATGTTATCCCTTTTTTGTACAGATGAGGAAACTGAATCTCAGAGAGGTAAAGTGACTCATGTAAGGTTACACAGCTAGTAAATCTCAGAGCCAGGATTTGAACCAAGGTCTTCCTGACTCCAAATCCTGTGATCTTTCAGCTGCACCAAACTTCCTTATAGGAAGGCGTTTTGGGGTATGCTAGTAAATATTTAACAACAAGTTCTCAAAAAAATCATGCTCAACACACTTTTAAGCTTAATCTTCATCATTCACATTTTCTCCAATATTTTATTAACTCTGGACTCTAAACAATCAACAAAACAGTAAAGCTAACTCTGTTGTGTAGCATTTGCAATGACGAAAATTTAATAATTGGTTTTCTGGAGCCAGTACAAGCAAACTGTAGCCCACCCTGTTTATAAGTCATTCATTCATTCCTGGGTGTCAGTTAATTTAGCAAAGCTCGTGCCTCTCGCCACCCCAAATACATTTTGATAGGAAGAACACATGGGCATTGAATGTATGGATGAAAGAATAAAGCATTTATTAAGCACTTACTACATGCAAAGCACTGTGCTAAGAGCAAAGGGATACAGACAAAAATAAGGCAGTCTCTAAAGGAACTCACAATCTGAGGGATATATAGATATATACACATACACATGTGTGTATGTATGTATATATATAGATATATACACATACACATGTGTGTATGTATGTATATACACATATTTATATGCATGTTTACATATATGTGTGTGTATACACAGATATGTGTGTATATGTGTTGTGAATTTGCAAGGATGCCCATCAATTGGGGGATGGCTGAACAAGTTGTACTATATGATTGTGATGGAATACTATTTTGCTATAAGAAATTATGAGCTCAATGACCTTAGAAAAATGAGAAAGACTTGAATGAAATAATAATGAGTGAGATGAGCAGAACCAAGAGAACATTGCATACGTATCAGCGTTATTGTTTTAAGAATGACTTTGAGAGAATAAGTCATTTTGACTATTATAAATAGCCAAATTAACTATGAAGGACATACGAAGAATGACCCTATCTGCATCCAGAGAAAGAATTGATAAACAGAAGTATGTATAGAATGGTTTTACATATCTACATACCTATTTGTGTCTAATAGTAGCCATCTCTAGGGTGGGGAGTGGAGGAGAAAGGGAAAAAAAAGAAATTTACATGACAATTTTATTAAATATTTAAAAGGAATAACGTGTTGCACATATTAGATTTGCAGTTTCATGTGCAATCACCTTTTTATTATACTGTTATGGAAATGCTTGTTTTATTCAATAAATTAAAAATAAAATAAAAATATGAAAAAAATACAAATCTAGAAGGTTTTGCTATGTCAAATGGAAAAACTCCATGGTGCTTAGGGTGCAGTGGCAAAATAGATGATAATACCTCCTCTTCAATTAACCTGGGTACCTGAAAGGTAGTGGAGGTGGGGGTGGAGGAAGCGTGAGGGCCAAGAATGCTATTCAGGTGGTAAATAGAAACAGGAAGAATACAGAAGATAAACCCCACCTACTTTACACCCAGCCCCTTAGCCCCTCCTCTCTGCACTCGCTATAGGAAATACTGCAGTCTGTGTCCTTATCCTTGTGCCCTGGCAACACCAAACCTCTCAGACAGTTTAAAACATACAGTGGCAAGCTGCCAGTGTGGAAGCTCCCTCAGCAAAATTCTCCATTCCTCAGCACAGAGCAATAAGCGCTAAGGAAAATTGAAGTGAGATGCAACCACTTTGTGACTGTTAGGAGGTTTGTGTACTGCCCACATCCCCTGCAGATTCTCCTGCTGTGCCTGCCTATTGGTCTTTTCTTTGCTCATTAGCACTCCTCAAAAATGGCCCTTTTGGATTCCCTTGTTTTGCATTAGCCACACTGTTACACTGCATGTTTTGGGTCAAGTTTCTGACTTTGACACAACAAAACTGGCCATTTCTATTTGAAAAATTTAATTGAGATACATGAGCACAATTAAGCACATAGAACTTCAGAACGATTAAATTCTGTTCAGAGCTAGCATTTCATCATCGCCTGGTATGTGTAAGGCACAGTGGTACAGAGTCAGCAAACATTTATGAAGCGCTTACTATGTGACAGGCACTGAGTTGTATGCTTGGAAAAGGAAAAAAAGTAAAACCAGTTCTTGCCCTGGAGGAGCTCATGTTGTCTCCATTAAGGGAAGGTGGACTGATTGGGCCGGGGATTTCATTGGTATAGGAAGTGAGTATGGGAGTTTTCTCACATAAGGGTGAGGAAATTCTCATCAATGCAAGTAGGCACCTTCTCAGAAACTTAGTCTTAGAGAACTGTCTAGAACACTAAGATAAAATGATTTGCCTAAAGTCACATAGCCAGTATGTGTAAGACATGGATTCTTCACGGCTTTTAGATCAGTTTTCTCTTCATTATGCCAAACTTCTTCAGCTGGGAAGACAGAAAGGCAATACATACATAAGATAGAGACAGAGATGGATATAGATATATATAGATATATTGAAGAGATGGAAAGCTGGGAAAGCATTAGCAGCTGGGGGCTCTGAAACAGGTTTCCTGTTAAAGATGAAATTTCAACTGACAAAAGAAAAATCAGTCCTATTCCTCCTGAGTTTCAGAAGGTGAGTTTACACCTATAAGCACGTAGAAGATAATTTGAGGAGAGGGAACCCTAGCAGGGAAAAGAAATCTAGAAAGGTTTCACATAGGAGGTGGTACCTGAATTGAACTTTGAAGGAAAGTAAATATTTGTAACAAACACTTTCCAGTACATTGACATTCTGTCCTAGTTTTCATCTGGTTGGTATTCTGAGATTCATTGCAAGTTAGAGAAAGGCAAGCAAAAAAACAGTGACATGTAACATGGAGGTGAGACAGCACAGGGATTGTGAATGGTCTATATAGCTGGATATGAAAATGGAAATTGGCAGGAAGCCTTCTAACTTCCCCTTTGGCCTCTTACATTTATTGATATTTTAGTAGTTTCAACATACACCCTTTTGGGGAATAAGCAAAAAGGGAATGGAGTTAAGCTAAGTAAGAAGAAGGAAATGTGCCTGAAGGAAAATGACCATTGGTAGTTGAGGCAGCAATTGAGTACAAAAGAAGCACAAGGTTCACTGCTTAAACTGTGGATTCATGGGGTCATCACCCATAGTTTAACAAGCGATGAAGGGATTACCAGTAGAAAAAAGTTTAAGAAGCCCTGGATCAAGAAACCAGGACCAGAGGCTTCACAGAATTTAGTTCCTATGACAAGTGTAAAGGATTCCCAGACCAGGCAGGTGTGGTGTATTACGAATTGCGGAAAGGGAGAGTGATGGCCAAGGCAGGTGAGTCTTCAAAATTCTGGCTGCTTGGGAGTTGAAAATGAGCAAAGTTATTTGAGATTAGGAGATTAAAGTTGTCGTTGAGTGAATGAAGAGCTAATCCTGATCAATGCCTCAGCAAGGATAGTTGTGTTTGTTACTATGTTTTTATTATTATTTTGATTTAATATTTGTTATACCTACGCATAGAGGTAGAAAAATTAGGAAACACAAGAGGAAATGAACTGAAAGGGAATGTTCAGCACAGTGCCTAGCACTTAGTAAGCACTTACTAAATGTTTATTGTATTGTATTGTAACAGCACTTGTATGGAGCTGGAGTCATAATATATGATTAGGTGATAAATAAATTTAAACTTTTATCAACCAATCAAGCAAAACCTCATACAAAAGAATAGAGCTCAAAAGAGAAAAGAGCCCAATCACTGAAAGTCAAAGAACTTGGAAGTGATGCCTAACCTAAGTAACCTGTTTGTTGGGAGGTCATTGTGTCACTTGAAGATAAGCATTTGGTTGCTAATGGGATCATAGATTTCTGGCTGAAAGAGAATTTAAAAGCCAAGTCCAACTCCATCTATAAATAGGGAAACTGAGACTGAGAGAGTTAAATGACTTGCCCAGGGTCACACACCCAATAAGTGTCTGGGTTGGTATTTGAACTCAGATCTTTCTTATTCAAAATCCATCATTTTATCCATGGCTTCACCACATTTTGAATGTATCTCCTGCATATACCCATAATATCTATGAACTAAGCCAATTCTAATAATAAACAGACTCTAAAGACAAATATGCAGAGTGATTTTAATTACACTAAAGTATCTATTCCCATATCTCAAAATACTACAATTTGAGTTATTCTATGGGTTATAAGATCCTGTCTCCAAAAGGTTCCCATTAAAATAATGTTAGCCGAGGTGGTGGTGGAGAGGGGAGAAATTCATATATTAGATTTAAAGTACAGGCTAAAACATCGATATGGATGAGTTTGGCATGTTATCTAGCTGTCACTTATGGTACATAGGGCAGGCAGAAAAGGGAAAGACCATTTGACTTGGATTCAGCAGATATTATTTCAAATCCCAGTTCTTACTTGAGACCTTGGAAAAGTCATTAGCCCCCTTGATGGGGTATGGGCCCAAGGTGAGACCTTTGCCCATTGCCCCAAAAAGAATTTGTCTCCCATTTGTCTACGGGCCCCAGAAAAAAAAAACCCTTAAACTTTTCTTACTCTGGTCTCAAAGGGTTCCTTATCAACTCCCCTTATCTCCCTTTGAAAACCCTAGGCCCACCTTTTGAGCTTATTCAGATGCCTTTCAAATTTCTTCCTTCCAGTTCCCTACATTATCTATTCCCATTATCTGTTCAATCTCTAAGACATTCCAATCAGAATTCTCATCTAGACCCTTTTCCCAGCCCCTCCTCTAGTTACCCAAAATTACTTGAGTGTATGTAAGACCCATCCTAGCCTCCATTTAAACGCTGAGACTTTCTCAAGGCTGCTTGTCCTTATGGCGTCACTAATGTTCAGATTCCTTAAGAGTCTGGCCTAAACTTTTCTTTAGCTGAAAGAAGATTTGGGTTGAATTCATTCAGGCAGGGCCTGCATGTCATGATCTCAGAATCCCAGCACCCCTAAACCTCTAGACCTCATCACCCAGACTCTCATTTTCTGGTCTGTAAAATGAAGGGATAGAATTTGATGACCTCTGAAGTCCCTGCCAGCATGACCTATCAAGTTTTTGATCATAGTGAGTGATAGGATACAGAGGAAGAAAAGAAGGCCAAAAACATTTATTCCCCTACCAATTGTGCTTCTGACTTCATGGATTTCAAGGTTAGGGCTCAACTAAAGCCTCACTCTAGGAACTCCTTTAGTACCTGAGGCCTTCTCACTCTGGAACATCTGTCATTCCCTGTAGCCTTCTCATTCTCTCCAACTTGCTAGACTCCTTTTCATTTTGGTGAGTTTCTTCCAATGCCTCCATTTTGAGGAAAGGCTTAGGCCAGGCCACCTTCATTCCCCTGCTGGACATGCTTCTGACTTTCTGGACTTCAACCCCATATCTCCTTACAGATACCTTCACCCACTCCCATTTTCAGCACCCTTTTCTGTATTGTCTTATTAGAATGTCTAGCTAAGAAAGAAGGACTAGGGCTCCTCCCTCTTCCAGGGGACCACAGCAGTTCTTGCCTGGGTCACCAGCAAAAAAGAGAGATTTCCTCAGTTTGATCGTTTTGCTTGCAAATCAGTTCTGGCTCAACAATCAAGAGGCTTATTGTCACCTTAAAACAAACTGAAAAGAAATAATCAGAATGCTCCTGCATGCTCCCCACCAAGCTTATCAATTCTTATCTTTTTTTTCTCATTCTTCATTTTTATAATGTAACATTAGAATATTAACCACTTGAGGGCAGAAATTATCTTTCTTTTTGCTTGTATTTGTGCTTATCACAATTCCTGACACATAATAAGTCTTAATAATTGCTTGTTGTTTTGCTTTGCCTTGCCTGGCTAGAGGAGAGGAACCCTGCAATGTGATACAAAGCAGCACAATGCCACCCACCATCAAGGCAAAGAGCATTCCCAAAGGTAGAAGGAGCTAATTAAGAATTGGGACAAGGACAAGGAACAGCAGGAAGGGGAGGGGGAGAGGTCAGAAAAGCAAGAAGGGAGGAGGAGAGGAGGGAAGAGGAGGAGGGAGGGAGAGAGGCCAGAGTATCAGGAGGGGGAGCAGGATAAAGGAAGGCATGTATGACAAAACTTCTCTTCATGCTAACTTTCCTGAACACAGACCAGGCCTATGAGATTTATAAAAAGCATGGGAATTATCAAGCGTCACCAAATCTGTGCTTTCTGTGAGGAGAATATTTATTTACACATCACTTCAGCTTCTCACAATTATTCTACGTGTGGTCAATACTTACAGTCATTGAATCATTCATTTGGTTGCTATTAGAAATTAAAAAGCATAAAGCTTATTCTACTTCTTCTGAAAGTTCTTCTCTTCATACATAAGATCTCTTACACACTTTCCTCTTGTGTCTATTCCATGAACTCTGATAAGAATGAAATGATCTCTTCTAATGCTAGTTGCTGAACCTTTGGAAAATCGCTAAATATAAAGGTGAAAAAAAAAAAGAATTTTCACCAATAGAGAAACATATGCTCAGTCCTGTAGGGAAAATGTGAGAAAAAAAATATTGAAGTGATTTTTTTCACTCCTTCAGGGTTATTCCTAGAATCCTGTGGAAAAACCTGACCTTTTTCTTGGGATCCAACCTGCTAGTCAAAGTATGGTTGGAAGAGTGAGCTCTGAGTCAATGCATTACAAATGAATGACTGATTGAATGAGGAAAGGAATAAATAAATGTGTATGGGAAACCTTCTCATACTCATCAATCTGGAAACTGGTCATTCTAGGTTCTGTATTTAGAGTGAGTGATGTGCCAATTCACAATCTCTTCCAGAGCCATGCTTCTATTTGACTAGGCACTGTTGGGGTGCTAAGCTACTTGCAAAGGTGAGGGCCATCTATGCAAGATGGATGAGGCAGGTAAGAGATATGAAGAGATGATGTGTAGCTGTAATCCTAACTCCATATATATATTTACCTTCTGAAAGATTGTTTGGTGGAGAAGACAGATACTGATGAAAAATATTATTCCTCCCCCTCTCCCTGCCCTTGCACAAAATCCATCAATAACAGATGTTTTGGATTATAGGCTTAATATTTTAAATATGCATATTTTCTGGAAGGTTTAAACCTATTGACCTCATTAGGTGCTCAGTGGATGCCTTTTTTTTTTCTTTCATTACAGTGATGTGCCTCTGCCCAATTTTTGGAGGGTACATATCTCAATCATTTTTTAAAAAAAATTATGGTGAATGATTTAGACATAAAGGGTGATACAGTAAACAAATTAGGACAGCAAAGAATAGTTTGTCTGTCAGATTTATGGAGAAGGGAAGAATTTATGACCAAACAAGAGATAGAGAGCATTATGGCAAGTAAAATTGATCATTTTGATTATATCAAATTTAAAGGATTTTATATAAACAAAACCAATGCAACCAAGATTAGAAGGAAAACAGAAATCTGGGAAACAATTTTTATAGCAAGTATCTCCAATAAAGGCCTCATTTCTCAAATATATATATAAAATTGAGTCAAATTTATAAGAAAACAAATCATTCCCCAACTGATAAATGGTCAAAGGATATGAATGGTCAGTTTGCAGATGAAGAAATCAAAACTATCTGTAACCATATAAAAATGCTCTAAATTACTATTGATAGAGAAATGCAAATTAAAACAACTCTGAGGTACTAGCTCACACCTATCACACTGGCTAAAATGATAGAAAAGTAAAATGATAAGTGTTGAGAGGACATGGGGAAAATTGGGGCACTAATGCATTGTCGGTAGGGCTGTGAACTGATCCAACTATTCTGGAGAGCAATTTGGAACTATGCCCAAAGGGCTATAGAACTGTGCATACCCTCTGATCAGGCAGTACCACTACTAGATTTGTATCTCAAAGAGATCATAGAAAAGGAGAAAGGATCTACATGTACAAAAACATTTATAGCGGCTGTTTTTGTGGTGGAAAATTGGAAATTGAATGAATGTCCATCAATTGGGGAATGCCTGAACGAATACTGTTATGCTATAAGCAATGATGAACAGGTGGATTTCAGAAAAACCTGGAAACACATGAACTGATGCAAAGTCAAGTAAACAGTACCAGAAGAACATGGTACACAGTAACAGTAACATTATGCAAGATCAACTCTGAATAATTTAGCTCTTCCCAGCAATAGAATCATCCAAGACAATTCCAAAGGACTCATGATGGAAAATGCCATCCACATCCAGAGAAAGAACTGATGTCTGAATGTAGATTGAAACATACTATTTGTACTTTATTTTTTTCATGTTTTTTTTCCCTTTTTCTCACAACACGACTAATATGGAAATATGTTTTACATGGCTGCACATATATAACCTGCATCAAATCACTTACAGCTTTAGAGAGGGGGTAGGAAAGGTAGAGAGAGGGAGAAAGGGGCAACATTTGGGACTCCAAAAACAAATTTTTTAAATGAAAGTTTAAAATTGTCTTTATATGTAACTGAAAAAAAACAAAATACTATTGAATTTTTTTAAATTGTGAAACTTGGAATTCATATAAATAGCCATTCTGTCGATAATGGACTGAAAGAGGCAGGTGGGAGGAAAGGAGAAAACTCAAAAAAGTGTCCATTGTCAATCCATCTAGGATACATCTATCAGCGCAGCTGAGGGACAGAAGTAAATTAGGAGGTCAATATGGAATAAGAGCCAATCATTGGAAAATAATAAGTTTTCAGTTAGAAGAATGATGATGACGATGACATCTCCCTTTCCCAAGTACCACATCATTTGCAAATCCACCATTTGCAATAACTACCTCTCTCTGAGGTTTTCTTCCAAACTTCACCTTAGAGGATAGCATATTAAGTTGTTTTGCCTCCTTTTAAAATTATTTTATTTTTGAAGTCTGACAGATTAGATAGGGCAAGATGAGAATTATGGATGATGTGGGAGAATTGCAGTACTACAGGAAGGCACTGATAGGAGGTAAAATGCATGACCACTAAGATGAATTTAAATTATTTCATAATTTACATTTGAATATAAATTTGTCATTTTCAGAAGATAAACTCCCTGAGGCCAGAAATTCTTTGGGTGTTTTGTCTATATCTCCAAAAGCTAGCATACTGAGGCTTACATGGTAAGCGCTTAATATATTTGTATTGAATTGAATTAAACTGATCTAGAATCCAGCCTTGCTAGAATGCTGAGGGAGGTCTTCTAAACCTTAATTCCTCATAAGAGGATAGAAGATTCTGGCCCTTTATCTTTGCTTTGATATAAACTGTACTAACTGAGAAAATTGAAATTCTAGTTTGATTATCAGTTGTCTCACTATAATAATTAAGAATTTCATTCCCATTATGAATCAGCTTGCAAATGCTATGATACCTCTTTGATCTGTATACAGGAACTGTCAACCTAACTCAGCCTCTCAAAACCAATTGCTCATTTGTGTTCTTCATGATTTCATTCTTTAAGGATAGCAAAGATGACAGGAGCTTCCTTATTTATGTTTAAGTTGATGACCTCTATAAAGGCCCATCACTTTGATTGCAATTTCAAGTTTGCAAAGTACTCTTTGACAGAGGATGGTAACCAAATCTTGACCATATGACTTAAAGATGGAAGAACTGAAATTGAAAAGAAGCAGTATGAAGAGTTTAGGCTTCCTGACTGTGAAAATTGTGTAACTTAGGAAAAATAGGGGATTTATTTGCTTTAAAGCAGTCAATGCTCTACACTATCTGAGGGACATTAAGGAAGTTAGATGGGAGATGTTTTGTAGCTAGAAAGCATTTTATACATTGAGATGTTTTTATTATTTTAGAGAATTTAATATTATCTTTATAGTCATCTCTACTTTTCCAAATTTTTGACTCACTTATTTTAAGTGAGCCATTTAACATTGATTTCCACCTGTACATGATTTATATATCTGAAAAGTCATTTTCCCTCTAATCTCACAATTTATTCGTAGTTCTCATGATTTAAAAATCAAAACCACAAGTATTTCATGTTCTTTACAAGTGTGAAGACGGTTGGTTTCAATCAATCTTATAACTTACAAACTTACATCACAGAGAGTCTATGATTTTCCAATGGCAATTTCAAACTCCTTTTTCTCTGATCTGTAGCCGGAAGGCTAGGATGTCAAATTCACTGATGGGGGAAGAATTTGTCCTCAGGAGAAAAGTGGCTCTCCACAGGACTGCTCTGTCAGGAAGCCATATGAGCTACGGACCTGAAGAAAGTTCAAGGCCAACGCTCCTATTTAGTTATTGGAGCTGACTATGAAATGTGTCAAAAAATGATTAAACGATAAAAGGACTTGGACCAGGGAGAGAGAGACTTGTCTTCCAGTATTTGAAGGATTATCAAAGGCGAGAGAGATTTGATTCACTCTGTGTTGCTGAAGAAAGTAGCCAAGATCAATAAGCAGAAGTGAGAAAGTAGGTTACTATTCAATATAAGAAACTTCCTAAAAATTAAAGCTATCTATAAAAGGAATGAGGTGACTTGGGATGTAGTGAGTTCCCTATCACTGAAGGTGTTTAGATAATACTTACATGTTTACTTGTCAGAAATGCTATAGGAATATGTATTTTGAGTAAGAGAGTGAGTGAGATGATCTCAAAGATTATTTTCAAATCTAAGAGTCATAACATTATAAGATCGATGGGTCTAAAAGGGATCTTAGAAGTCACCTAGTAAAATTCTCTCATTTTACATCTGAATAAAATTAGGGCCCAGAGAGGTTAATTAGATTGCGAACATAGTGAGAGACAAAATTTAAATTGGAACTCAGGTCCTGGGACATCATGTTCAGTGAGTGCTCTTTTCATTGCACCAAGAGTTTTTTTTTTTTAACAGAATTCTGTAGCTCTGTAACAGCCAAAGGCATTTTCCCCTAGATATATTGAAAAATTAGTTGAACGGTACATCTGTTGGAGATATTTTCTATGTTCTTATTATCTTGAGGCAATAAATGATGTAGCCATAAGAATTGTGATGGAGATCACTTCCTTGATGATTATCCAAGAGACAGCAATGAATATTTCATAGGATTTTGAGCTAGAAAGGATTTAAGAGGTCAGTCCATCTCCTCATTTAAGGACATACAGAAAGATTAAGTGATTTCTCCAAGGTCACACATGCAACAAGTGGTAAAACTAAGATTAAAATTCATATCCCCTGATGTCTTATTCAAGAGTTTTCCACTATACAATGCTGCCTCTTGTGAGATGATAACAAGCAAAGGTACCTAGATTTGTGATCTAAAGTATAATATAACTGGAATTAATTAGAGCTGTATATTCCAATGCATCAGCATATCTAATATCAATAGATAATGCCTTTGCTCATTCTGGGTTTTTTTTTTCATTTAAAATATTATTTCCTTCCAGCTTTCCTTTCCCATTCTTACCCATCATTCAAGACACAATTCAAATGCCAGCTTGCTCCCTAGATCTTCTCAAATAAAAATGATATTTCTTCCTCTGCACTCTTATCGACTTTCACTTAAAACATTCTTACACTTTCATATTCTACTTCAGAACTAGAATCTCTCTTCCCTGATTATAAACATCTGGAGGACAGGGAAAATGTCTGAATTATCTTTTAGATTTCCCTCCTCTTCCAATATAGACACAATAGTATTCACACAATCTCAAGCCTAATAGAGAAGGCTCCCAGTCAACTGGATAGGCCCCTTCTGAAAGGTTAGACATGGACAAATAGCACTTGCTACAAGGGAGTATTGTAGATGGTTTACTATCTGCATTGTGGGAGGTAAAACCCACCTCAATCAAATCACAGATCCACTGAAGCATCTTCCAATATATCTTGCACGTAGTAGGTGTACTTGGTAGTGAATAGTTATTTAATAAATGAATGAATGGGTAGATGGATAGATGAATTCTCCAGTAATTCTCTGGGGCACAAGATGATTGCATATTTTTGCCACTATGTCCATAGGAAATAATCAGAGTCATTTGTTCAATCAAGCAAGAAAGCAACAAATGTCTGAGAGTGCCTTTTATACCAGGTGCTATGCTAGGTGCTATGCTAGGTGCTAGTAATATAGACACAAAGAATGAAGCAATTCCTACTAAAAAAAAGTTACTCTTAAACAAGAAAGAGACAACACACACATGCATACATTATATAAAATTGATAGATACTAATATATATTAAGTAGTTAAATTTAGGGTAGATTAGGAAATAGGGTGCTAAAAGTTGGGGGAATCAATAAAGGTTTCATGAAGAAATTGTCTCTGGGGCAGCTAAGTGATACAGTGGATAGAGCACCAGCCCTGGAGTCAGGAGGACCTGAGTTCAAATCTGACCTCAGACACATAACACTCACTAGCTATGTGACTCTAGGCAAGTCATTTAATCCCAATTGCCTCACCCCCCCAAAAAAAAAAAAGAAAAGAAGATGGTCTCAGATGCTCTCTGAGAAGAAAAGGACTCTGAAGTAGAGTTAAGGAGGAGATGAATTACAGACATGAGAACAGCATGGGAATGGGAGATGAAATATCCTGAGTGGCTAGACAAGAAAGAAGTCCACTTTGCCAGACTGTAGTAGGGTGGGGAACAAGAGAGCCAGAGGAAGGTTTGTTGTTGTTGACCAATGCCTGTAGAGGAGCTTCCACTTTCCCTCTAACCTAAGAGGAAATTCACTTCTACCTACTCTTAAAGGAATGTAGCTGAGCATAGAATTTTAGATTTAAAAGTTAGATAAGTCTTTCAGTGGTCATCTGATACAAACCACTGCCTTTAGTCAATTAAGCTTTATTATCTTCAACTGAATAAGGTTCCAAAAATGCAAGGACTATTTCATTTATATTTTTGTATCTCCAACAACTTCAACAGTGTCTGGCACATAGTATTCTTTTAATAATTCTTATTGATTGACTAGATGGGAACACCAAAACACAAAGAGGGTATGTGAATTATCAGAGAGCCTAGGCCTAAGGGGCTTGTTGGAGGGCAGGAAGAGGGGGAGGAATAGAGAAGTGGTATGGGGAGACAGGATGATGCTCTTTCTCCTCTATCATTCTATCTACACTCAAGTGAAAAGTATTTTAGTTTTAGGCTTAAGCTTTCCTCAGGTAGTGGAAGCTGTTTCAGGTGTTGTCCAATGTCATATCAAAGGTAATATGATGGTAGAAGGATAGATTTAGACCATGAAGCATCCATACTGACCCTCATTCAGTTTTCATATGGTGATATAGTGAAAACCATTGGGAGGGGTTGGGTTTTCCCAGAAAAAAATATTTTTAGACACAAAATATAACAGGATTTAAATTTTGATTTTGTGGCAGAACTATTTGATATCTACCTTAAAGAAAAAATATTTCATATTCTTTGGAGGAAAAATAGCATGATCCAGAAGGAATTTCAAAGTCCATGAAGTTCTTTAAATAGCATCGAGACCTCCTACTGTTCATGTTTTATTTGTGATCACTGAGACAGATTTTTTTCTTCACCTCAGCCAGCTTGTTACTATTATTCGTGTTGGGCAAAGACATACAGGACACAAAAACTAATGGCTGGCTCTCTGGTATAATTTATTAGAGGTGCACACTCCTCTCAATTTGCTATATAGTTTGATTTTTGTTGAGGGTTTGTTTTCTGTTGTAGTAGTTGATGATTTTTTTTAATTTTATTTTAGGTTTTTATTTTTTTAAGCATTAGCAAAGAAAACATAAAAGCCCCAGGACCCAGAAGCATAGAAAAGGGGCTGTTTCTGGTAGTTTTAAAAATAAAGTCATTTTACTGCAAGACAAAATGTCTTGGGCTGCTTTTACATATTTTTCACTCTGTTTCATTTCCTTTCTGGGATTGTTTATTTCTTGACATTGCCTAGGAGCCTTTTCTATTCACAAGACTAGGTTTTTCAAACAAGCCCTTCTGCATCTTTTTCTGCATGTGTGTAATCCATGACAGCTAAAGTTATTCTAGAGTTTGATTTTACTTCACTAAGCATATAAAATTATTTGCATAGCTTTTGAACTTGTATTGTTTTCTTCTTTTTATTATGGTTTTTGCAGGGTTTTATAAAATTCAATTTTGAAAAAAAGTGTTATTTTAAAATTTTTAAATAATTATATGCTATTGTGATATTAAGGAATGGAAACACCAAAATTTCATATGATGATCACAAAAGCCTCCAATTTTCATTTAATTCATCACTGTAAAGTTTGGCTTCAATGTCTAACACAATGTTTGGTATTCATCAGGAGCTTAATAAATGTTTGTTGAATGAATGAATGAATGAATAACCTTTCTTCTATAAAATATATTGCATGTCTTCTTGACGCAGTTAAAATGAAGAGGGCAATAGCCTTGATTGTCTATTAATATCTTCCCACTGCATTGAGTTTAGAGAAGAAAATTTCATTCTAATGCTGATTTTGATACCAATAAATTAAATATTCAACAGCTATACAGCATCTATTGAGTGCCAGGCACTGCCATAAGTGCTGGAGATAAAAAGATAAAAAAACAGCAGTCCCTGCCTGTAGGGAGTTGGCCAAACTATACATGTAACAGTAAAAACAAAATGTTTACATAGCACACAAAAAATAATTGAAAGGAAGGCACTAGCACCTGTGGGTAGGGAAGAATCAGGAAATGATTTATATAGCAGGTAGCACTTGGACTGAGTTTTCAAAGAAGCTGGTGATTCTAAGAAATGGAGATGAGGATGAAGTACATTCATTCCAGGTGGTGATACAGCCTATGGAAAGATGGAAAATGGAACATTTTGTGTAAAAAATGGCAAGTAGGCTAATGAGGCTGGATTGTAATATGGCACCATTGACAGAGCACTGTCTGGATTCTGAAAGACCTGAGGTCAAATCTAGTTTCATATACTTACTAACTATACTACCTTGGTCAAGTCACTTAACCTTTGTCTGCCTCAGTTTCCTCAACTATAAAACAAGGACAATAATAGCTTTTACCTTTGAGGGTTATTGTAAGGATCAAATACAATAATATGTTTAAACTGCTTGGTACAGTGCCTAGTAGCTGCTTAATAAAGACTTGATCCCTTCCCTTTCCCCCTAATAAGTGTGTTAAGATAACCTGTAGCCTGTTTCTTTTTAATAGTCTTTTTTTTTTAAGGTTTCCACCTCTCTGTACCTCAGCTTCCTCATCTATTAGGTGTAAATGATACCTACCTCACAGATTTATTGCAAACTTAGAGTAAAATGATGAATATTAACCAAAGTCTATGAAAATAAAAGCTATATATCTTCTTCAAAAAGGCATCCTTTGTCCTACCAACTATTACGTCAATTAACCAACTGTACATATTTAGTACATGAAAATCTGGAGTAACAAGAATGGGAAAGGGAAATACTATTTCATAACTTAGATTGGAAACACTTATAGTTGATTGACATATTGGTCTAGAAGAGTAGACCTGATGAGGGGAAGGTTCCAAAATGATTGGAAAAAATCCCTGGGTAAGGCAGCCAAGAAAACCAGGGTCACTATCTGTCCATATTGCTACTGTGAAAATTATAAACATAAATGTGAAACGCCTCCTTGAAAACAATTTGCAAAGAGAACAGGCAGGCTTTCGGCTTTGTAAATGGCATTTCTGCAGCAAAGACAATACCTGTTCGCACTGTTTATTGTTTATTGTGTTGTGACACCTGAAAGAAAAGCTCCAAGACAGTTGCCAGTTCAGACTTTTACCTTGAAAAGTAAGTGAGATGCAGACAGACAAATGCATTTGAATATAGCTCAATTTGTAAAATATAGAGATTCTTTTATTCAAAACCTCCTTTTATTCAATCCTTTTCCACAACAAAAGTCAAGAAAGTACTTACTTTGTTCTTATTGGCTACACCAAGGGAATATAGAAAAAATAAACTCAGAGTTAAGAAACATCTGTTTTAAAAAGATATCAATGATGTATGTTATCCAGGGATAGTGAACCTGCAGCCTTGAGGCCATGTATGGCACTCTAGATCCTCAAGTGAGTCCCTTTGACTGAATCTGAACTCCCCAGAACAAATCCTTTTATTAAGGGAATATGTTTTGTAAAACTTAGACTCAGTCAAAAGGCCACACTTAAGGACCTAGAAGGCCACATGTGGCCTTAAGGCCACTGGTTCCCCACCCCTATATAGACCATGAAATATAAATAACAGAGACATCTGCATAGACAGGATATAGGTGATTATGGTACAGATAACTACCTTAAAGAAATATCTTTTGGAACAGGAAAATGAAAGCTTCAGGTATTTCTTCAGATATATACACCTTTGGTGTCCACCTATCACTCAACTTTCACCTCTGACTCCAAGAAGCTGTAGAATGTGCAGCAGCCACATGCTGGTAAAATGATCTCAGCATACAGGCTAAACCAGGTTCAAGGTAACCAACAGGCCTCAGACCTGTCAGTGAATTAGGGAGGATGTGTACCCCAGGTATATGAAGACTTCCCCTGGCAAAATGGATGAATGAGAACAATTTGTTCCAACAGCCATGAAGGTAGCTAAAGTATGCACTGTGGAGCACTTAGAGCCTGGTCAGATGTAAACATCATCCATTGAATCCTGGACCATCGCCAGTAGTCTCGACTTTTGTCTTGCCACTGAACTTCGATAACTCTGGAAGAGTGAGGCTGATGACTTTGGGCAATGCTACCTCACTTAAATTCAATTCCCACAAGTCAAGATATCACCCCACCACATCATTGGTCCTTTTCTAAAGGAAGGACAAGCAACAACTACTAACATGGAATTCACTTGTCAATTTCCCTTGTTCTATATTTATGTGGATAAATGCTGTACCACTTAAGTAGAATCTAAGCTCTTTATGGTAAGGGACTGTATTATTTTTGACTTCAGTATCCTCAGTGCCCAGTACAGGTCTTTTCACACAGTAGGAATTTAATAAAGGTTTGTTGAATTGAATTACATGATATTTCTTATTCTAGCCTTTGATAAGAAAGTGGGGCATGGAATCACCATGATTAATGATCTGTCTTTGCAAGTATTTCCATTGCATCTGAACTTTTTTTCTGACTTGTCTTTTCTGGGTATTTATATGTATTCCTTCTAATGTAGTTTGAGTCTGATATCATCAACAATTCAAGGATAAAGACCTTGATTGACTGTGGTTAAGCAAGTTTATAAAATAAAATGTCAACCCATTTCAAAGACATATTTTTATTCATCACCTTATTAAAATTATTATTATATCTTGAAAGATAGAAATTAGTAAATATCAGTTCCCTACAGTGCAATAGACTTGTATCAGATAGCAAATAATTCAAGCATTTGTATCTAAATACATCTCCTTGTTTTATATTCACACATGCACAGCATTTATAAGACCATTTATTGTCCTTTTCTGTTAATTACTCAGTTATACTTTTTTCTACATTGAATCAGGATCAGGAAGGGGTTCTGAAAAAAAAGGAAAGAAAGAACGAAAAAGTAGTGTCAGGAATTCTAAAGTCCAGAATGAGCCAACGGTGGTTGAGGGCACTGATGTTCTGGAGAGAATCCAAACAAGGACTTATTATAGGATAGTGAAGAATCTTTAGTCCATTTCATATGAGAACTGGTTGAAGGAAACTGCAGGAGTTTAGCCTGAAGAAAAGGTTACTAAGCAGAGATGATAGCTGTCTTTTATTATTTAAAAGTTTGTCATGTATATCAGGGATTATATTTATTTTGCTTATCTCCAAAGGGCAGAAGCAGGAGCACTGGGTTGAAGTTGCCAAAAAGCTTGATATAATGAAAAATGTCCTAATAAGTAGAAATGTAAAAAAGTGAAATGGCCTAGCCTAAGGGGGGATGGATTTCCCCTTCTTGAAGAGCTCTAAGCAGAAATTAAATGTTTACTTCCCTGGCATGTTGTAGTGAGGTTTCCTTTTGGATATAGGTTGGACTAGATAGCCATTAGAATCCCTTCCAAAATTCAAAATTTGCAATTCAATGACATTTTTCCTTTTATAAAGGAGGTCACAGAGCTATACCTCTTTGTTTCAGTTAAATGAGAAAGCTTTAGGGACTGCTTCAGCTATGTAGGGACTGACATGGAATATCTTGCCCTTGAGATGAAAAAAATACCCTTATTGGTTGCTGACATAGAGGAGATGATAATTCAGGACATGTATGAAAGGAATCAACCCGACCCCCTCTGCTCCCTTTCTTTATATCTTAAAAGCATGTTAGGACTATTTCAACCTATTTCCTGAGACAGAGAAAGATGAAGTGACTGTGAGCAAATGTCTAATTAGTTAATTGAACTCTGCTCCTGCTTAACCTAGGGAAGTTTTCTTTTCTTTTCTTTTCTTTTTTTTTTTTTTGGCTAGGCAATGGGGTTAAGTGACTTGCCCAGGGTCGCACAGCTAGTAAGTGTTACGTGTCTGAGGCTGGATTTGAACTCATGTCCTCCTGACTCCAGGGCTGGTCCAATATCCATTGTGCCACCTAGCTGCCCCTTGGGAAGTTTTCTTAAGAGTTGGCCGGTTGTGGTCCTTGGTTCTCGAAGAGGAGCAAAATGACATCACTGTGTTAGAGTCAATTTGTAATATGTCCAGCTGTAGCTGATCAAACCAATATGAACTCAGAATGCTCTACCACAGGTCAGGCACAAATAACCCATGAAAACATTTGGGGAGGAGATGCCTCTAAATTTGCATATCTCATGTTTCTTTTGAGTTACTGCAATTCTGATTTGCTTGTAGAACCCAGCACCTTCTTTGATGCAGGAACACCATTTGGGGGGTACTTTGCCAGCATCTCTTATATCACACTACTAACTCCTACGTTGTTCAGAGAGACCTTGAGAGATTCCTTGTAAGACTTCTGACCACCGTGTGAGCATCTTCTTTGCATGAGTTCTCCACAAAATATTTTAGGCAAGCATATGTTTGAATTGTAGTTGCACTCTCTGCAATAGAGTTTGAATGCTTGGTAATTTAGCTGAAGAAAAGACCTCAGTATCTAGTACCTTAACCTGCCAGGTAATTTTCAAAATTTTCCTAATATAATTCAAATGGAGGTGATTCGGTTTCCTGGCGTGGCACTGGTATACTGTCTAAGTTTTACAGGCACGAAACAATGAGGTCAGAACAACAGCTCTGTAGACCTTCAGTTTGGTAGTCAGTTTAGTACTTCTCTCCCACACTTTCCTTTGGAGCCTTCCAAACACTGAGTTATCTCTGGCAATGCATGTATCAACCTTCAGTCTTTTTTTCAGTCGTATCCAACTCTTTGTGATCCTATTTGGGATTTTCTTGCCAGAGATACTGGATTAGTTTGCCATCTCTTCTCCAGCTCATTTTACAGATGAGAAAACCAAGGTAAATAGGGTTAAGTGACTTGCCCAGGGTCACACAGCTAGTGCCTGAGGCTAGATTTGGACTAAAGAAGATGACCTAGACACCAGCTGTAAACTAACCGTAAGCATCTTTTTTTCACCAGAACACCAGGGTTAGGGGCTTAAGGAGCAAAAAAAAATCTCCCAATTTGAGGCAGGCTACTCCAGGTCGGAACCTGGTTCAAACTGACAGTGCCCCTAAGGGCCCTAGCATGGTCTTTCAATGTTTAACTTGCATTTATTTTGTTCCCAAAGTATTCCTTGAGATATAAAAGTGGGTGCATTGCCTTTCCTTTTACAACAGCAACAGGTCACCAAGAGTTGCAATATAATCTCATTGATGGCAAAAAGGACTAAAGAAGAAAATAGAGAAGAAAACCCAGATTGATTTTCCTCCCCTCCCAACATAGGAATTCTAATTGCTATGAGAGAAATCAGGCTGACCATAACTTCCCTGTTTGCTTTTAATTTTTCTAGATTCAGTGAGTATTTCACAGTAGGGCTATTGTTCAGAAATTTTTGGATCGAAATAATTAGATAAGATCCTAAGGAACCATAGCCTATTGTCCAAACTCCTCTTTGATCACAGGTGAGGCATTTAAAAACAGAGGCGATCTAATAGGCATTCTCTACTGGACTTGAAACAATCTGAGGGTAGAGTGACTTTGGATTGTAAACAAGTAGTTACTGTCCTTTTAATTTCTGCTCATGCTCACCTGTCACAACATTCCACATTTAAATGAAAATATCCTTAAAATGCTACTTTCCTACTTTCTGTCATTATAAATCAAAAGGAAAAGATAATTTTAAAATACTAGGTTTTCTATATTCTGCCACTCCTCTATCCATATGCCACCTTTTTATTTTAAACAAATTTCTATTCAGCTTGATGATTTTATTAACCTTAATCCAAAAAAAATCATTTTCCTATTGCCCATGTCCTTGCTGAAAAAATATATTATTAAGATGAATTATTCATATATCTCTAAATTGGTCATATTCACCCATTCATGCATTTGTGATTTGCCCCAGTTACCACAGTCCTGAGAAGGATGCCACTTTAAATATTCACCAGGGATTTTCTCCATTTGAGTATTTCATCTAGATGCATTTTGTAATGAAACATAACCATATCAGGCATGTAAACAATGAAGTGCCAGCTTCTGGCCAAAAAATGCAAACAGAATTTAAAAAATCTTCCTTCAGATAGGAAGCTTCTGTTATATTGTTACTACAAAAATATCAGCTCTTTGTTGAAAACCCAAGTTATGTTTTCTGGGCTGAGTTGTCTTTTTTTTGGGAGTGAAATATGACTAAAAATGATAATCATCATAATTTTGTTTCTATCCTTTGCTCTACTTCCCAGCCTTGTTGTGATATCCTTTAGACACTTCAATCCAATATTTAACACAAATGTGTTAGCTGCTTTTGTCCCTCCTCTCCCGCTTTTTTTTTCCCTATGCTTCTTTCTTTTTACCTTTTACAAAGTCATGCTTAAATGTTTCTTATGCTGAGGTTGGACCTTTCATGTACATAGCTCTTTTCCTTCCATACATTTTTTCCTTATAGCATCCCCCAAGACTCAGAGGGGCATACATTAGCATTCTCATTTTAACAGATGGAATGCTGAATTGTAGGGTGGTCAAGTTCACGGCATAGTTCAAAAATAGCAGAGCTTAGATTCAACCTCAGTACTCTGAACTTCTTTTCCATTGGCTTTTCAAGAATATACTGTCTCCATATGAAATAGCCTTTCCTTTTGTTATTGTTGTTGTTGTGACAGACCAATACCTGAAACTCTTTATTTGGTTTTGTTGGTTTTGACTGTGACATCTAAATCTGACTGACCACAGGGCAATGGAGATTTTAATGAACTTTCCTCATGTCATTTCCTTCAAATTTTAAGAAAAAAGTTTCAGCCACGAGCTGGCAACTCATGTATCTCCATCTGTAATCTATAATAAATTTCTAGCTTAGACTTCCTGCTAAACAATTTAATTATTCTACTGTGGTCTTAAAAATATTTCAAATTTAGTGGTGAGGTAGAAAATATCGAAGGATTTTAAAGCAATGTCACTGAACTGAATTGGTCAAAATATTGGTATGTAAATATGGATTCATAGAAACTACCCCTATTCCTACACCAATTCCTCTTATTCCGCCACCACACTGTTTCAGTTTCTAGGCATCTGCTGAAAATTGTTACTCATGAGCCCCCTCCAATGGGTGAATGCGTGTTTGTATTTATTAACCAGAGGATGCATTAGTTCAAATGAAAATATATTTCATTACATAGCATATGTGACCCCCATACCCACAAAAGTACTATATTCCACAGGTTGCCATACAACCAGTTGAAAAGAGGACAGATTCTAAGAACACAAGTGAACTGGGAAAACATGTATCCTAGGCAGCTCTAGCATCTCACTAATGAGTACCAATGGACTCTGATGATACTTCATATGATGCTCTGCGGCTCTGCTATTCTCTCTGTTGCTTGCTCCTGGACGCTTCTACTAAACTGCATTCTACCTGCACTCTCTATGCCATGCATTCTACTGCTGCTGCCCCCTGTTGATCTCTGCTAAAATCTGCTGGGATTTGGCTATTAACAATATTTCATCACACAATCGTCACAGATTTTATGCAAGATTTTTTGCAAAAAGAAAGGGGGGCATTACTATTATGTGAAGTTTTTGTAAAAAAAAAAATAAAATGTGCCAGTATTACTTGTCTTTTACTTACCCCCAGTCTCACACCAACTTTTCACTCACCGAAAACTGTTTTTTTGCAGCTCTCTTTCCATGCTGTTCAGCAAACACAATCGGTTTCAGCTTGAAGCTGCAGAATAGTTTTAATATTTACCCATAATCAGAAAGAAATGCTTCACACATTAATGTATCACTGGCAGACTGTACAATTTAGCTAGCTCAGGAAGATGCGAGTCTTACCATATAGTGTGACTTACTCACGGCAGCTTCACCTGCCTGCCTGCCCACCCACTCCTCATTGGGGCTGAGTGACAATACAGTTAGTACAGAAGCACTCTATTCAAGTTGGCTTTCAGAAACATATTGTCAAAGTGCATGCACTGAGAATTCTAGGCTCACGGCTTGCAATACATGAAAGATAAATGCGTATCCACATGACACTGGTGATTACATTGCTGCTCTGTTTACCTTTTAAGAGGCATGATGAGCAGAATTATACCATTCGATGATTACTTGATGAAAGGTTATAAACTAATTTTTGGACTGAAAAAACAGGGTGCAATGATTATTCAGTGGTGATGATTATGTCTTGAAATATAGTAGCTTCTTCCCCCATAGAAGGAGGGGTTTTCAGGCTCCTTTGTGATATAAATGTAACCTAGCCACATCCAATAAGTGAGTCAAAAAGTCCTCAAGTGTGTCTTTTGGACTTTATTCCTGGCACCTACCACTCCCAAAGTAGAATTTTTACCAGAGTTATGGACAGAAAATTCATTTACCCCTCTCCAAAATGGGCAAATCATTCCCAGATGGTCTCAGCTTACCAAAACTTGAAAGGAGCTGGGTTAAGATGTAGAAGACTCTTCTCCTTCATCAACACCCATTCCTGCTCTCTCTTTATGCCCCTAATATTCCATGCAAATGATTATAATTGGACTAAATGAAGAGGACCAAAAGAGCTGGCGAGGTTTTCCCTACTTCCCAAGACCCAAGAAATTTCTATGCTCCTAGAATCCTTTTTCTTTAAAATGTTAGAAAACAAAGTTGGGTATTAGTAATAGAATGTGTGTCTACAAACACATGGTGTAATTTACTTGACATAACATTGGTGGATGGCAAAGTAGACTTGGCTAAGTATGAATACTACCTCCCTAGCCTCAAAAAGGTATTTTTCTTAAAGACCACAGGACACTGCTTGACCACTTATATTTTCCCAGTCAAATTGAATTCTAGGAAAATCGAAAAGTAATTGCTTTTTACATTTGAAATTTGTGTAATAAATTGTTGATTGAAATTTAATGACTTTCACATCTCTGATTTTTGTTTCAGCACCAGTTTCTTTGAAGATTTATTGATGTTGAGCAAATTATTCGACTCTTTGAATGTACTTCAACAGAGTATGTGTAATTTCCAGTTCATTGAAGCAGAAATGAGTTCAAATATATAGATTGATGTTTTTATGTATAGGCAGGGGAGTGTCTACTCTTTATTTTGAAGTTTTAGTAAGATGAGCACTTTGACCACTTAGATATAGTTCTTCTAATAAGCTCAAGAAATAAATTAAAGGTGTATTTACTACAATTCTTTGAACAGCTTTTCAACTGTTCTGGGAGTTGGCAAACTTACAAGGAATCACCTTACTCATTTGGGAGTCTTGTTTCTGAGGCTGGAGAAGGAAGAAGATGGGGGACAATATAGGTCAGGAATGATAGGAAAGATTTATGGGTGAAGTTTAAAAGACTAATATGATAAAAACATGCCAAAGCAAGCAGGGATTATTATAAACTGATTGAAAATGGGCCCAAGGAAAGAAAGATTTGAAATAGAAATGGCAGATATTCTGCAGGCAAAAAGAACAAACATTTTATCAGCTAAATGATGATGTTAAATATGTATCTCCTTATGCAATCCAAACAGGGTGCATGGTTGATTGTTGGACAAATTCAGAGTAAAGACAAGGGAGACTGGTATAATGGCTTCTAGGGGAAAAAAAAGAAACAAATAACGAATACTTGAGGGAAAAAAAATGTTCCTAAGTAGCTTCATCTACTGGAGTTGCTAAAGGTTTTCACATAGTTGATAATTATCATCATGGGATGTACATATGTACATTTGGGGATGATACTTCATGTGATGCTCTGCGGCTCTGCTATTCTCTCTGTTGCTTGCTCCTGGACGCTTCTACTAAACTGCATTCTACCTGCACTCTCTATACCATGCATTCTATTGCTGCTGCCCCCTGTTGATCTCTGCTAAAATCTGCTGGGTTTTGGCTATTATGATATTTCATCACATAATCGTCACAGAAAATTCATTTACCCCCCTCCAAACTGGGCAAATCATTCCCAGATGGTCTCAGCTTACCAAAATTTGAAAGGAGCTGGGTTAAGATGTAGAAGACTCAGAAACATTTGAGGAACTTTGGTACATACTCATAGCTATTTGGATTTCCACCCTAGATCACAGAAAATCCAAAATCACAGAAGACAAGACTCCCTTGACAATTTCTCTGCTCCCCTCCAAGTTTGCCAACCCCAAGTTTAGGAATTTAAAAAGGAATATCCCCCTTCAGAAGGCTGTTCAAAATACAGTCCAAAGCATTATTCTACAATTATAAATATCTAGTAGTCTATGCAAAGTAATTTTGCAATAGCTCTGAGACTCAAAGATCTGGAATAAAGTTATAATGAGTGACTTAGCAACTTTTATTTTCCTTCTTCTTCATGGTCAAGAACAAGCCTAAAAGGCTAAGGGATTTTTAAGACAGAAACTGCAAAAAGGAGCAAGTCCAGCGCAATGAGAAATGGAGAGTTTTATTTGGAAGAACTGAATAGTTATTTAGAAGCAAAGGGTTTCAGAGATGATTGGGAGTGCTAATGTGACAAATTTATGCTGTCACTCAGAGAAGGTCCTATGCCAGGGCCATTAGAGGAAGCAGTCTTTAATTACTAAAGACTCTAGTTTGCTGAGAGAAGGCAGGGCTAGAGGCAGCCAAAAGCAGCAAACTTGACTCTAAGAAGAGTCAAGAGGCTGTGAAATCCAAACCACAGACAGCCCAAGGCAAGAGCTCTGGAAACAGATCCAAGAAGCCTCAGACTCTAAGAAAAGATGGAGGGTAAGATGGTTTACTCCCTTTAGTCTAAACTAAAGAAAAATCTGAGTTCAATTAAACAATGGGAGGTAGCTGAAGTTTAGCCAAAATAGTCATTTTTCTATATTTAGATATTTGAATTATTCATTGAACAAACATTTTATTATATGCTATGTGTAGAGCACTAAGGTAAGCATGAGAAAGATGCTAAGTTTAGGTAAATCATAGCCTCTGCCTTTATGTAGCTTACTGTCTAGTAGGGAGAGAGCTGAGACAAAAAAATACAAAATTCCATGATGTCTATTAGAGAGTTGGAAAGCAAAGTACTGTGTGAGGAATTATGCAGATGGTCATTATAGATTGATAGAGAGCTGACTGAAGTGGACAGACCCTTCTTAGTTCCCAGAACCATGAATTGCCTGAGGCTGACCAGACATTATCACTGCCAGCCTCTAACTATTTTGTAAATGTCCTAAACTTTCCCCTAGGTATTCCCGAACTTGGACTTTCAGTTGTCATGCAAAACAACTTTGTGAAACCTTAGATTCTAAGGCTTAAAACATCCCTCACCCTCTGCCCTAATACTTTATAACAACCCCACGCTCAGCCCCCTGTTTAGGCTCCCCAGAACTTGCTGCTGCATGATACACCACTTGCAACTTCCTTTCTCTGGCTAAAGATCATAATTTTTGCTATATGGGCTGCTTCCTCTTTAATTCAGGTTGACAGGTATGAAGAGCACAGAATCAGAAAGACCTAAATTCAAATCCAGCCTGTCAAGTCCTGAAATAAATCAAGCTCATAAGTGGAGGAATAAGACATCTTTAATCGAGATAAAAGGGTAACAAATCTGTCACCCTGGGGGATGTCCAGCCAAGAGACTTAGAAAGGTTCTTATACTTTTAGGAAAAAAGTGCGAGGAGGGTAATATGAGCTAGCAAGGCCTGGTCCTGAGATGCCAGCTGCCCTCTGCAATCTGAGCAAGGAAAACCCCAGGAGGGGCAAGGACATCAAAAGGTACTTTAGAAACTGGTCTGGCTCCAGCTGGCTTTGGTTACAGAGCGGGGACTTGTGGTGTGACTCAGCTCAGCCTAATCAAGAGTAGTAGGAATGCAAGGACATTACTAGAATTCTGACATCACTAGGATTATTAAGAGGGAGTGGCAGGTAATATCACATTTGATATTAACAATTCTTCTATTAAGCCTTAGATATTTGCTAGCTGTGTGACCTTGATCAAATAACTTAACCTCTGTTTGCCTCAGTTTTCTCAACTATCAAATGGAGATAATAATAGCACTTACCTCCAAGGATTGTTGAAACGATCAAATGAGATATTTGGAAAGTATTTAGCATGGTGCTCGGCACACAGTAGTCACTTAATAAATGCTTATTCCCTAAACTCTTCCCTCTTTTCTACCTCACTTCTACCTAGTTCTTTCAAGAATCAGCTGAAGTATCACCTCTTACATCAGGCCATTCCTACATCCCCAACTGTTACTTCTTCCCCAGTGTTGCCTGGAATTACTTTATTGTTTAGTTGGTTTTCAGTCATGACCCTATTTGGAATTTTCTTGGCAAAGATACTGAAGTGGTTTGCCATTTCCTTCTCCAGCTCATTTTACAAGTAAGGAAACTGAGGCAAACAGGGTTAAGTGACAAGGAAATGGGACCCAGAGAGTTTGAGTGATTTGACTAACATCACACAGGTAATGAGTATCCTGGCAGAGATTCAAACCCAAGTCCAGGGGGCTTTTCATTTTTGTATCCCCACCTTATACCTATAACTTTTCATTTGTTTTGGATGAGACTTGGTATTTCATTTATATAGGAAACTGCTAATGACAAAATTTCTATCAGTGTACATAAATATCTACTCAAGTGTAGCTTCAAGAATTGCCTCGAATGAACATATCAGGCACTTAATAAGCACTTGTTGAATTTAATGAACTTGAAGAATGAAATTACTATTAAGGCATATGAGAAAATTATATATATATATATATATATATATATATATGTACATGTATGTATTAAATATTTTATAATATACAACAATTATATGTAATATATGCAATTGTCCAGATAACTGAAATCTCCCATTACCACTTTATTGATGTCAGCCTTCTACTCAAATTCCTTATTGTATCATCTATTTTCTCCTTTCATTCTAGTGATCCGTGGTATACTCTGATGAAAATATCACATCTATTTCAGCCTCTTTTGATCGTTACTCCAATGTTTTACACCATGGCTTACCCTCTTCTGTTCCCTAGATTTTCTCATTTGAGTTGATCTTCATATACTCTACCCCATCTTGGCTTATCTTTTTATTTCAGAATAAGGTGTACCCTTTCAGAGACATATTCCAATCACGGCTTTAATCCCGCTTAGTCTTAGTGAAATCCATGTTGTCAAGATTTCCTTGTTGTATTAGAAGCTCTAATTCATCTTTCTTGTAACCCACTTTTGTGCATTAAAGTGTAATCATCTGAGAACATGGATTTCATTGTTGACACTTGCATTTTTTTTCTTCTGTGAATTTTTGATTATCTCTGTTGCTAGTCTTTCTTTTATTGTGCATCTGTCTAGCTTGGTGGTCATGCAATGGTGATTTTCTAACACCCCCTTCCTTTCCTGTTTATTCTTCTATGGTAATAGTTTTACTCAAAGTCTTCAGGCAAATAAATAAAATCTTACTATACCTCGTTATGTGCATTTCCTCTTTGATCAGAAGCACCTCATTCCTATATTTTAAGCTGTGACCAAAAATCCAAATGCTGTTCTCAAACATCATCTTCTTAACTACCTATTCACTTCCTGAATAAGCCTTTCTCTTCTGAAGCCCTTGACTTCCATCATCAGCTGTGATCAAATCACTACCCATGCTCTCAAGTTCTTCAATTTCTTGCTCTTGAGAATACTTAGCAGTGGTCTCTAAATTACATCTGGCAGGATGCTTTATCACTGCATGAATCACAAAAAGTAGGTTTTAGACATCAAGCTTGGCAAGACTTGAGAGGATCTATGACATTCTGTATCCATTCCTCAGGAACACAGACAAGATTCCTACAAGAGTAGGAGTCCTACAGACTCCCAGGAGGGAGTCACCAATTACCATTGATATTTTATTCCTCTAGGTGTTGCTTTGCCTGGAAGTACCAGTTATTATTCAACACACATTTTTAAGTGCTACTTCATGCCAGACACTGCTGGACAGGCACAAAGATAATAAATGTGTCCCATCAGTTTTCCTTGGAGGACAAGAAGCCCCTTCCTCATATTTGTTACTTAGCTTAAAATGGTCTATGATCTTTCTAAGACTTTCTCTTCTATAGCATATTCTAACCTTTAATTTTCAAAAGTAATCAATATTTCCCTTTGCTTCTTCAGATTTTTAACTTGTTTTCATATTGAAGTCCTTCTGATTCTTTGCCATTAAGAAACACCCAAGTCTCCTTGATAACCTGGAAAGAGGATAAATGCAAAACATTTCTTCTTCTCTCCCAGATTAGCAGGGGGGAGGCTAGCCTGCAAGTCAGGAAAACTGATTTCAAGCCCTGCCTCTGACACATACTGGTATGTGACCCTAGAGAAGTCACTTGATTTTCCAGTTCTCTTGGCAACCCTCATAAGGTTATAAATTGCAGAAAAGGTGCCAACTTGCCTTGGAAAAAGGGATTTTCGTAAACCTAAGAGTCCCCTTTACCAACAAGCCACAGATACTATCCCTATCCCCTATCCTATCTAGCCTGAATTTTCAACACTGATAACTATTACTTAACCAAAAACAAACATCATACATGTCACTGATTAATTCACCCTGCTTTCCATTTTTCTGCACTATTTCTATTCCCAATGTAGGCAAACTCTTGATAAGTTTTCCTACAGCTTGAAAAAGTAAGGCAGTTTGGTTTGGTTTGGTCTCCAGGAACTTCTACCCTGTGGGCTCCATTGTCCGCTTGGTGAGTGCCTCAACTGGGCCACTATTTCAGTCCAGTCCTAGCCATGCTCCAGTCCTTCCCTACCTCCTGACCATTGTCCTGTAAGTTACCTTGCCACAACCTATGTGTGCCCTTACCACTTCTCTCATTGCCACATTTTCCCTCCCTCCTTTCTCACTTCTTGAATTATGATTAAAACAATTCTGCCATTGCTCCTGGAAGGGGCATAATCTCCCATTGCTTCACTCACCATATCACACCAAAGTTCCCTTCCTGGCCACCATTCCCCAAAGTGTGTCATCTCTTCCTAATAGAAATATAAGCTCCTTAAAGGAAGATAAGATCTTTCATTTTCTATTTGTATCCCCACTCTTTAGCATACTTCTTGGCACATGGGAAAGCAACAATATTTATTCAGGCTCAGAGTCCAGGATTGCACCAAAACAGCTCTCCTAGGAGTTTCCCAAATACCTTGAACTAGTTATCCTATCTCCTCTGGACCACATAGGCAGAAAGCTCCTAAGTTTGAGATGCTGTAACTTTATCCTTATATAAAAATTTGTATTAAAATTAAAAAAAATCAGATTCTTTCCTTCAAACCCAGAAAAAAAAAACAAATACCATTATAATGCTTCCTCCTTTATGTTATACTTGTCCTCAACACTAAGCTGACATATGACTGATGATCAAAGTATTAAATAACCTACTACTGCTTGGATCTTTATTTTCTTTTGAAAAGCTCAATAAGGGAGAGCAGACTACCTTCAGAAGCCAGTATTTTTAATTTTAGATATCTCAAATTGTTAAAAAGGCTTTTCCTTATATCAAACCCCAAATCTGCTTCTTTGCAACTTTCACCAATGGTTCCCGATTCTTTTCTTTAGTGCCAAGCAGAAGAAGTCTAATAAACAAATTAATCAATCATTTAACAAGCATTCATTAAATGCCTACTGAATGCCAGGCACTGTACCAGATCATGGGTTTATACAAAGATGACAATGAAACAGTCCATGCTCTAAAGGAATTTATGTTCTATCAGAATATAATTCTATCTTCTATCAGATAGAAGATCAGATAGATCTATGTTCTATCAGATAGAACATAAATTCTATCTTCTATCAGAAGAAAAAATATATACATAGTATACATATATACAGAATAAATACATAAGGTACTAGAAGTTGGAGGAATCAGTAAAAGCTTCATGTAGAAGATGGTATAGATAGATAGATAGATAGATAGATAGATAGATAGATAGATATGTAGATAGATAGATATGAGAGAGAAGAGGAGAGGAGAGGAGAGGAGAGGAGAGGAGAGGAGAGGAGAGGAGAGGAGAGGAGAGGAGAGGGAGGAGAGGAGAGGGAGGGGAGGGAGGGGGGAGGGAGGGGAGGGGAGGGAGGGGGGGGGAGGGGGGGGAGGGAGGGAGGGGAAGGGAGGGGAGGAGATTATAGAAAGGGATTCTATAAGTCAGAGGTGAGGAGGGAATACATTCCAAACATGGAGGACCATCAGTCCAAAGACATGGAGAAAGATGAAATGTCTTGTTTGAGGAAGACTACAAAGTACAATTTAGCTGGATTGTAAAGCACATGGAAGTAATACTGTATAATGAGGTAGGAAAGGGAAGTTGGCACCAGGAAGTAAAGGGCTTCGAAAACCAAACATAAAAGTTGATATTTTATCCAATGCTTAGTACAGTTACTGGCGCAAAAAAAGATGCCTAATAAATGCTGGTTAATTTAACCTGACTTGAAATCCTAGAAATAATAGAGGGCCATTGGGGTTTACTGAGCTATACAATGACATGGATAGATATCCCTTTAATAGTTAGGAAGATTATAGATTAGAGTAAGGAGAAACTCAAGACCAGTTAGTAGGACATTAGTAGTAGTCCAGTTGAGAGGTAAGGAGGGCCTGAACTAGGATATATGAAAGAAGGGATGTCATGAAGGTTAATCATAATTATAAGATTTAGCTCCTGCTTGCCTGTGTAGGGTAAAGGACAGTGAGGAGTCATAGACAATACTGAGATTACAAAACGGGGATGCCATAATGATATTGATGTTCTCAACAGAAATAAGGAAGTTTAGAAATGGGAGAAAAAGTAAGTGGTAGGAAAAATAATAAGTTCTCTTTTGAGCACGTGAGTTTGGTTCAGTTTGAAACATTAGTGATCTTTTAATTCTTCTATAAGTACCTCAAGCACTATGACTGTAGGCTCTAAAACAGTTAAAAATGTTAGCTAATGCCTTTGTTCTTGTTACTGCCTCTCCAAATGAGCCGATCCTACATAGTTGTCAATTCCTTTTTTCTTCTGGTCTCATTTATAACAAGAATGTCAAGATGGCTATGATTCAGTTGCTCAGCAGTACAGTTACCCCTTACACATCGTGAGGGTTAAGGGCACGTGCCCCCTGTGAGCTGGAAAATACTTGTAAAATTTTTTTTGGCCCTCCCTTCATACCAGAGAAGAAATCTGATTTTTTTTCTTTTTCTTTTATGGAGTATTTACAACAACTTATGGTAAAATTGGGGTTAAATATTTGGTCATAGGCACTGTCTCATCTCAGCTGTGCAGCTTCTGCAAAACTATCAAAAAATTCCCATTTAATTTCTTATGCTGACCCGCAATATATCAAAACTGTGACAGGAAAAGTAGGATGTGGAAGGGATAACTCTCTATCCACTTGTTGTTCATTGGAGAGGGATTTCATATTTAAAGTATCTGTAGTCAAACTGAAGTTTGCTGATGATCTAAAAAACAGAATTATTAGCACCTAGTATACCCTTCCCACCATTCTGCCACCAACACTGTAAGAGCAAAAGGCATTATACAGGACTGAGGATCATTTTTTTTTAAGTTTCTGTATTTTGTGTTTACCATGGAAAGAAATATTTTTCACCAGTTGGCCAACCTATTAATGGTGTTCCTTTCTTATGTAATTAGTTGGTTCAATGCTTGAAAAACAAACTTGATTTGTTTTCTGTACCATACAAGAAGACTTTCCAGTATGGCAGAGCCTGCTACACTTTGCAGTCTGCTAAAATAGCCTCTTAGAACCCAGGGTCACTCACTTCCCTACCACGAAGAGGGGCATCATAGTAGGACTTTGTGGAGATGTGTTCAAATGAGATAAGGTTCAAATGAGATAATGTATGCAAGTGGTGCAGGATGGTCATCAACCCTAGAGATAGTGTAGTAGCAGTCAAATGTGATCAATGAATTCATAGAGTGGAGCCACACAATACAAAAAAAAAATGGCATGCCAGCTTTTTTCTGGGGGCAAAGAATTAGAAATTGAGGGGATGCCCCTCAATTGGGGAATGGTTGAACGAATTATAGTAGGTGATTATGCTGGAATACTATTGTACTATAAGAAATGATGAGCAGGATGCTCTCAGAAAAACCTGGAAAGACTTACATGAGCTGATGAAAAGTGAAATGTACTGTATACAAAGTAACAGCAATGTTGTAAGATGATCAGCTGTGAATGACTTTGCTATTCTCAGCAATATAATAAGCCAAAACATCTCTGAAGGACTTAAGATGAAAAATGCTATCCATCTCCAGAGAAAGAACTGATGGTGTCTGAATATAGATTGATGCACACTTTTTTCACTTTATTCTGCTTGAAGTTTTTTTGTCCATGCTTTCTTTCACAACATGGAAATGTTTCACATGACTACGCATGTATAACCTATGTCAAATTGTTGCTTTCTCAGTGGGGGGGGGGGAGAGGAAGGGAGAGAATTTGGAACTCAAAATTTTAAAAACGAATGTTAAAATTGTTTTTTACATGTAACTGGGGGAAAATAAAATGCTAAAGAAAAAAAAAGAAAAAAGTAGCACACTAATCCAAAAGTCCTTTTCTAATAATTTCCACTTAGTTGGTATATTTGTAGAACTACTGAGAGTTTTCTTTTTTTGTTTTTGGGGGTTTTTTGCTCAGGCTGGTGAGTTTTAGAAGCATGTCAACTTTTCTTTGTCTACCTCTTTGTACCACCCACTACCTCCCTAGACTTCTCTGGGCCATTAGGCCCTACCTGAACTTGTAGGCACACCTGGCCAGTATTATAAATGATCTGCATAATTCCTGCCCCTCCGAATCCCATAACTAGAACTTAATATCTGGGATTAGGGGTGGTGGGAAACAGATAGCATATACAGTATCAGTAGCCCAAGGGAGTATATAAAACACTCTATAAATGCCCACCATAATTATTAGTTCAATTTTCTGAAATTACAGATCAAAGGACTATGGTCCATGGAGTACAAGTAGTTTCTCTACTTGTGGGTAAGACCTGCAACCTCAAGGCCACATGTGGCCCTCTAGATCCTCACATGCAGCCCTTTGACTGAATCCAAATTTCACAGGACAAATAACCCTAAATGTGCTCTGGTATAGTGGATGTGGGGTTTAAAATCAGAAAGACCTAAATTTGCCTTAGGTACTTACTAGCTGTGTGACTCTGAGCAAGTCACCTAACCTCAGTCTCAATTTGCTTATCTGTAAAATAGGAATAATGATGAAAATACCTACCTTACAGGGTTATTGTGCAGATCAAATGAGATAGCAAATGTAAAGCTCTTTGCAAAGATTAGAGCACTATATAAATGCTAGCTACTATCTGAAGTTATATCATTAGCTAGTCACAGAGAACCCAAGTGTCCTGACTCTCACCCCAGTACCATTTATTGCTATTGAGGTTATATTTAGCAGCTCCCATGGTCAAATTTCGTTTTCTTATTGGCTAGTACATGGGGGACTTTTATTTCTAAGGCAATCATCAGGAAGCTAACTAAATAAAAAGCAAGATGTTTATGATACTTTGAGGTAAATGTTTAATCTGTTATATGCCAGCTGTCCTAGGAGATATTTGCCTCAAATTAATTTCACTCACAATGTTAGGTTTGGAGTTGCTATGCTATTTGTACTAGAGACAACTTACATAATTCATGCTTTATTAAAAATGGAAAAGTGGTCAGGGTATACAGATTGCCTCTTTCTTACATCGGAGGTTTGTCGGTCACCTTCAGGGGTAGGTATGTTTTCATCTCAATAAGGACTAGGTTCCCGAGAGCCACTCTAGCTCAAATATTGATTTGTAAGACATATTCCCATGCAGTTTTCTTGCCACTTTAGTCTTGACATTTGAAATTGAAGGTGTTATTCAGCCAATGAATCTTGTCTCTGAATGACAGAAATTCTCTTGCAATCCATGTGTTTCGATGAAATATGCATACAGCACACCTACAAAGGAAGTATCAACTTGAATCTATGAGGGACACTACCACAACTCACTGTGGGATCTCAGTCAGTTCAGTTAGCCTCTAAAGCTCTTAGTGTTCTCATCTGAGACATTAGTATAATAAATAATACCTGTTCAGAAAAAAGGTGGTTATGAGATGAAACCAAATAAACATAAGTTTACTAATCAAGGCATCATACTATCTCTTGGTAGGGAGGGGCATACAAAGATGTATAAAGCATGGTCCCTGCCAGCCAGGAGTTTACAATCTAGGCAAGGAGAAAAATTAATAAGTATAAGAAATATTAATTATCAATAAAAGATTTAAATATCATTTTAAGACAATAAAAGGTTTTGTAAGGCAGCATGTAATTACCTGCTGGATGACTTGTAGTTCTCAACTTTTTCAAGAATGCAGACCCTTTGTCACATCTAAACATTTTCCAGACACCCACATTCTAGCAGTTATAATATTTTATGCATATGTTGAGAAAATTCATAATGACAAATACTGTGAATTCAGTGACATTTTAATGAATTTGTATTGTATCAACCAAGAGCATCTACATGCGTTTGAAAAATAGCAATGTGCATATGTGTAAGACATGATTTATTCCATCTATAGTAGGTATGTGTTCTTATTTATCATGCTGAGCAGTTGCCAGTGCTGTCTTGTAGCTTTCAGAGATCAGGAGGAATGAAAGTTTCAGCCTTAGATCTCGTTCTACATATAGATTTTTGCATTCTTTTAAGGGGTCAGGAAAGGTATTTGTTGATCTCTAGTCTAGCCAGGGAAGAAGACCCAAGGAGGTGAGATGTGTGATGATTCTTGAAGTATGGATAGGATTTGGAGATTTAGAGAAGAACAGATGTGAAAAGGAATAGGCAAAAGTATAGTCACCCCAAGTAATGTGGAAATGGGGGAGAGAGAAATAGAATAGTCAGGAAAATACACTGTGTTTCCTATGGAAAGTGAATAAATTACTTTGCCTGATGTGGCAAGCTAATGTACAGAGATCTAACTAGCAAAGTTCTAGGGTGGCAAAATTTTAGAGGTACACATTTTCTATCCTAGCAATCATCTAGGCTTCCATTCTTGAACCTCAAAATTCCACTGACCTTACACTATAGATTCCAGATCTGCCAAATGACTACCTTAGATCCTTTACCTAGGCCTGAGCTATGGCCCAACATCCTGGGACCTGGTAGTCCACTGCTTTGTCTATTGCACATTTTAACTTTCTCCTTGTATTAATATATTGACTTTTCTAACTGCCTCTTCTTGCTATGCCTTCAAGGAACTCGGATGTCAGAAGCTATAAACTATACCCAATTACAAATGGCTCTCCTGAAAACTACCTGAAGCCTTCCCATGCCTCAGGTGAGCTCATTTCCTGCCTCACCTCACCATGCTTCCTGCCCTGGTGACATCTTAGCAGTGGCTTTGAGGTTCCCCACATTTTTCTCTCTCTCCATTCTTTGTTTGATCCAGGTGACAGAATTCTTATTTATGCTTCTGTTCATGTGAGGCAGTAATGACATAAAAGAATATATATGATGTCAGTATTTCACTGGATCTAGGATCCTATTTATATGGCTATTCCCTTTACCTGTGCAGATCATGACTAATTCATTTTCTTATTATTTTATGTGACTCTTAAATAAAATGCCTTTATAATGATCCTACTGGGCATGCAAATAGTTTCTTTTTCCTAATTCAATTTTAAAAAATTTTTATTTAGCTTCAACATTTGATCTCATAAATGATGCCTCTGTTATTGTGAGAAGAAAACCAGGAAAATAATTTCTTCTCTCCCAAATTGTTTTCTTGTTTGTTTTCATTTTCTCTTGCTCTGAAATAACAACCAAAAAGGTTCTCAGAAGAGACCCTCAGTCTTGAAGAACATGAATCTATTTCACAGCTGGAAGCAAAGAGAACACTTTTCACATGAAGCAAAGAGCACATTCTCTAGGCCAGAGTAAATAAAAGGAGTAGCACACCTTAGCTATATGATCCTTACTACTATAGTAGTAAGAACTAACCAGTGAGGGCCACTCCCCCATCCATCCTCAATCAACCAATCAACAACTATTTGTTAAGTGCTTGTTACGAGCCAGGTACCATACTAGGCTCTGAGGATACAAGTACAGGAGGGATGAAACAATCTCTTCTTTGGAGTCAGAAGACCTGGGTTCTAATCTTGACTCTGATATGTACCCCCTATAATGTAACAATGTACAAATCACTTAAACTATTTGGGCCTCATTACTCTTATTTGGAAAAGGATGTAGTTGGGTATCAGAAGTTCCTTGCGGCTCCAGATCTCTGATTCTACAAATCTGATATGGACTAGCACTCCCACAAAAGACATAATTCCTTTTCACATTTTAAAATCAAATATCATCAAATAGGGGAATATAGTTGTATGGAAAAATTTTTAAAAATCAAATTCTAGTCTGATGTCATAGGAAACAAAGCAGAGTAGGAGTTGGAGAAGGATGCACTGCTCTAGTCTTCTTCTTGCTTCTTGGATTGTATAGCTATATGATTTGTTTTGGTTAGTGGCTTTTGAGAGCTGAAGTGGGTTTTGTTGTTTTAAGGTGATGAGGATGTCAGAGGTAGAAAGAAAAGAGTTGACTGGTCTTATTTGGTACCAGACAGAAGCAGAATGGAGTGATCCACTAAAACCTACTCTCTTCTTTTCTATTCACCTTCAATACAGACTAGACACAATCAAGTTATTTTGTTATAGGGGATAACTGTCATATACTCCACTCCTCCCATTCCCATTGCCCCAAATAATGATTGCTTTACATATATTATCTCGTTTTATCCTCATGACAATGCTGGGACATAAGTAATATTGTTGTTGTTGTTGATTCCTGTCTGACTCTTCATGACCCCATTTGAGGTTTTCTTGGCAAAGATAGTAGAGTGGTTGCCATTTCCTTCTCCAGCTCGTTTAACAGATGAGAAACTGAGGCAAATAGGATTAAGTGACTTGTCCAGGGTCTGACAGCAAGTATCTGAGGCCAAATTTGAACTCAGGTCCTCCTAACTCCAGGGCCAGCACTCTTTGCCACCCTAGTTGCCCCAGGTGCTATTAGTATCCTCCATTTATAGATGATGGTGATTTGTCCAGGACCATATAACAAGGAAGAGTTTGAGGCCACATTTGAACCCACAACTTCCTGGTCCAGCTCTCTATCCACTCTACCACCTAGATGCCACAAAACACTCATTGTACAATATTTTTCTTATGATAGAACTTCTGTAACCAGTTCAACAAAGAGTTATTTATATGGATCATTGACACAGATTTATCAGATAGAACTCTTTTTGGTAATTTTATTAACTGAAGCATGGGAGGAGAGGTTATTGTCTGTTTCTTTTCAACCAACTAAAAGTTCAAGAATATACAAATTGAAAGGTAGGGGGAAAAAATCCTAGAAAAACTCCCAAAGGACAAGAAAAAAAAATATGTTGGACATGGAGGAGACTTCACATGCACACCAAAAAAAAAACATTATTGGGGTGGAGCCAAGATGGCAGAATAAAAACAGTGACTTCCAAATACCTCTAAAAATGGCTCTAAACAAATTCTAAAGCAGCAGAACCTGCAAAAAGACAGAGTGAAACAAATTTCCAGCCCAAGACAACATGAATGGTTGATTAGAAAGGTCTATCATGCCCGGCTGGGAGAGAAATGCAGTTCAGCATGGGCAAGCAAGCAAAGACCAGGCCTCAGTGAACTTGAAGCAGGCCTCAGCGGACTGAATCACAGGCAACTGTGGCAGTTTCCAGGCTTCTCAACCCACAAACACCAAAGACAACTTAGTAGGTCAGTAGGAAAAGTCTGTGACTGTGGTGAGAGAGAAGGTAGGACCCAGCCCCAGTCCTGGCACCCAGGGCAGAGGCTGCTTCCAGAGCTTCTGGCCCACAGACTGAGGGGGAATCAAGTGGCTGATCAGAGAGGCAGTGCAGGTATCTCTTTGCTGTTGCTGCAGCAGGTTTCTCTTGCTTTGCCTGGGTCTGGGTCACAGTCCTGGGTGGCAGTCCTGGGCCAGGAGGAGTGCTGGCATGGTGGAGCTTGTAGTGGTGATGGAGAAGAAATCTTCCTCCTCACAGTCCCAGGGCAGAAAAGAGTGTTTGTGGTCTCTCACAGACCAGAGCCCAGGCCAGGAAAGGAGTAAACACCTCACCTTTGATCTTACCACCTTGGAAGAACTGATTCCTAGAAGTATCTCTGAAAACAACTGCACAAAACTCCTGAAGCTTGAGACAGTACATTTTCCACACTGGAAGCAGACCCCTACCTTAAAAAAGAGTTTAAAACTCAAGTAATTGGCTGGGATCATGAGTAAACTGCTCAAAAACAGTCAGACCATATAATCTTTCTTTGGTGACAAAGATCAAAATATAAAACCATAAGAACACGACAAAATCAAAGCTCCTACATCCTACAAAGCCTCCAAGAAAAATGTGAATTGGTCCCAGGCCATGGAAGAACTCAAAAAGGATTTTGAGAAAGAATTAAGAGAAGTAGGGGAAAAACTGGAGAGAGAAATGAGAGCGATGCAAGAAAATAATAAAAAGCTAGTCAACAGCTTGCTACAGGAGACCCAAAAAATACTGAAGAAAATAACACCTTAAAAAATAGCCTAACCCAAATGGCAAAAGATATCCACAAAGCCAATGAGGAGAAGAATGCCCTAAAAAGCAAAATTGGCCAAATGGAAAAGGAAGTCCAAAAGGTCACTGAAGAAAATACTTCTTTAAAAATTAGAATGGAGCAATTGGAAGCTAGTGACTATGAGAAAGAAGACATTGTAAAACAAAACCAAAAGAATGAAAAAAATAGAGGACAATGTTAAATATCTCATTGGAAAAACAAGTGACCTGGAAAATAGATCCTGGAGAGATAATTTAAAAATTACTGGACTAGCTGAAAGCCATGATCAAAAAAAAAAAAGTCGACATCATCTTTCAAGAAATTATTAAGGAAAAATGCCCTGATACTCTAGAACCAGACAGTAAAATAGAGCTTGAAAGAATCCACTGATCACTTCCTGAAAGAGATCCTCAAAGGAAAACTCTTAGGAATGTTGTAGCCAAATTCCAGAGTTCCCAGGTCAAGGAGAAAATATTGCAAGCAGCCAGAAAGAAACAATGAAACACAATCAGGATAACACAAGATTTAGCAGCTTCTACATTAAGGGACCAGAGGGCTTAGAATATGATGTTTCGGAGGGCAAAGGAGATAGAATTACAGCCAAGAAATATCTGGAAAATAAAATTAAAGGGTAAGAGAATATTATACTGGGAGGAGAAAAGGAGAGGTAGAATAGTTTAAATTATCTCAGATAAAACAGACAAGAAAAGGCTTTTATAGTGGAGGGGAAGTGGGGGAAGGTGAGAGGGAATGGGTGAATCTTATTCTCATCAGATTTGGCTTAAGGAGGGAATAACATACACACTCAATTGGGTGCAGAAAGCTATCTTTCCCTACAGGAAAATAGGGGGAGAAGGGGATAAGAGAGTGGGGAGATGATAGAGGGGAGGGCAGATTGGAGGAGGGGGTAATCAGAAGCAAACACTTCAGAGGAGGGACAGGGTCAAAAGAGAGAATAGAATAACCGGGGGGGGGGGGAAGGGGAGTAAAGTTTGTTTTCCACAGCATGACTACTATGAAGTGTTTTGCATAACTATGTAAGTATAACCTGTATTGAGTTGCTTGCCTTCTCAATGAGGGTGGATGGGGAGGGAGGAAGGGAGAAAATTTGAAACCCAAAGTTTTAAAAACGAATGTTAAAAAATTGTTTTCACATGCAACTGGGAAATAAGATATATAGGCAATGAGATATAGAAATCTATCCTACCCTACAGGAAAATAGAAGAGGAAGGGCATAAGAGAAGGGTGGAGGAGATAGAAGGGAGAGCAGATTAGGGGAAAGGGTATTCAGAATGCATGCTGTCTTGAGGTTGGGGGAGGGATGAGATAGGGAGAAAATTTGGAACTCAAAATCTTGTGGAAGTGAATGTTGAAAAGTAAAAATAAATAAATTAATGAATCTTTTTTAAAAAAATTATCCTTTCTTGCTGGAAATATGAAAGTCTGTGAGATCAAGGCATAGCAGATTTTTAGGCATCCTTCAATAATGTTTCAGTCAAGCAATGTAATAGTATGAGTGCCCCTATCTTTTTTTCTGATTTCCAAAGCACGGATTGTCATGCACCTATGGCTCACGAAAACACATCAGTGTATCTGCCTATGGTATCTTCTATATAGAATAATATGAACGCACATAAAAATAGCACTGAGCCTGTTGCTCAGGACAAAGTGGGAAAACCTGGTGGAAAACTTAGGTAAAGATAAGTAGAAGTAAGAACTGAAATAATACTGTCATTGGTACATGCTATAGACCACTTAGGAAGAAAGAATAGGTAGATAAGATAAAAAGTTTGGGGAGCCAATCAGAGAAGGAGATATGTTACCCACCATCCCTACTCAATAAACTAATGTGCCTTTTTATTTTTTCCAGGATCAAATACAAAATGTTCTGTTTGCCCTTCAAAGTCCTTAATAACCTAGCCCAACTGCTTACCTTTTTAGTCTACTTGTACTTACTCCACACCATTATTCTTTAATCCAGTGACATTGACCTACTGGTCATTCCACAAACAAGACATTCCATCTCTCAGCTGTGTACATTTTCTCTGGCTGTCTTCCATGCCTGCAATTCTCCCTTATTTACTCTATCTGCTGAAATTGTTAGCCTCCTTTAAGTCCCAACTAAAATCTCTTCTTTTACTGAAACTTTTCCCAACCCTCTTAATTCTTCCATCTTCCTTTTTTTCCTGTTTATTCTGTATTTAGCTTGATAGATAGATAGATAGATACATAGATACATAGATACATAGATACATAGATACATAGATAGAGATAGATAGATAGATAGATAGATAGATAGATAGATAGATAGATACAGATATAGATATAGATAGATGTAGATATTTGTTTGCATGTTGTCTCCCTTATTAGACTGTAAGCACTTTGAGGGCAGGGACTATTTTTGTCTTTTTTTTTATTCCCAATACTTAGCACAGTGCCTATTACACAATGGGCACTTAATTGATTGGTATGCTAAGGATGGATTTTTTTTTCTATATTGTAAAAAAGATGAGAAAGAAGGAAGAAGCTTATTTCTGATATAGATTAAATGATAACAATAGACAAGAAGAGAAGCAGGGGTGATCAATTCTTGTGTTGCTACTGTATAATCCTTCAAAGGGAATGATCTTTGGACTAGAAAGGACAAAAAACAATAGCTACTAGAGAGTTTAAAACGTGGAAGATATTAAAAGAGAGAAAGTTGTCCTTCAATTATATTGAATAGCCTTTTACATCTTTCGGTACTAAAAGAATTGTGGGTGTGACTACTTAGCAATCCTCTCAGTTTTCTTTAAAATGTCATGAATAATGGTAAGAGTACTGTAGTTTTGGAGGACAGATGAGATTCTAATCTTTCAAAAAGAGGATAGAATAGAAAATGCAAATGATAGGCCACTACCTTGTACACAATTTCTGGGAAAATTCTAAAATGTATAATTAAGGGTATATATGGTCAACATGTCAATGATCACAAATGACCAAACTGACTTCACCAAGTATAGGTCATGCCACACATTTTCCTCCTTTACTAACAGACTTCTTAGATGTCTGTGTGAGGGTAATGATATAAATGTAATTTACTTAGATTTTAGTAAAGTATTTGACAAATTATTTCATCTTGTTTCAGAAACAATAGAGAGATTTGGCCTAGATAACAATATAATTAAGTGGATTTGGAACTGGTTGAATAACCAGATGAAAAGAATAGTAATTAATTGTTTTATGGCAACTTAAGAGGAAGTTTCAGTGGAATGCTCCAGGGATCTGTGCTGGGCTCTCAGATTTTTAACATTTTTATCAATAACTTGAATAAAGGCAAAGATTCTATATTTACAAAATTTTGACTGATATAAAGTCAGGAGAGTTTGCCAAGACACTGAATAATGTTGTAACCTGGAGCTCAACATGATTTACATAAGGCTCTCCTCCTTGATGGAAAATGATCACTCAATATTTGGGAGCTACACAAGGGGAAGAAATAGACAAGAGTTTGGAAAGGAGAGATCCTAATTCTTCTAGGTTCTGACTTCAAGAGAGGACACATGTATTTCCAGGCTCCCTCAGGGGAGATCACCTGGGAGAGAAAGAGAATTCAGAAAGAAGCCACTATATAGAGGAGCTAGTGCTTTGATTATAGCCCTGTTCCCAGTTTTCCTTTCTAGACACTTTGGGGAATTTCTTCTCGGTTAAGATTTTGAAATCTTTCTTGGTTGAGATATTAAGCACCCAGTGGGTGAGTTAATTCACTTTGTGTATTGTCTAGTATATCTTAATCTGTATCTGAGGAACTTTGTGTTAATGGCATTTAGTGATAAGGGAGTGTGAACATGAGCTCTGTAATGCTTATACTAACCAATTAAATACTCTACAGCTTCCCCTTTTCACAGGGGAATCAGACAATGAAATAGCACAACTAGTCAATCAGGAGGACTTCTGATGCCCAAGGCTGCTTGACACATCAACACTCTTTTGCAGTGAAACCCAGCTGGAAGCTCATGCCAGTTTTGAAGCAGACCCTGAGCCATTTAGTTGTTTATGGACCTTCAAGAGATAGCCCTGTCTCCAAAGACTTTCCTGTCTATATGTCATAGACTATAGATACAAACCGTTGATGGAGTTTTTTTTGAGACAAACATCTCCAGAGTCTCCCCTAATTTTGGTTATGGGGCTCTTGGAATATACTATTTTTGAAGAATTACCTTATCAAGACTTGAACTATGAACTATTTATCATGAAGAATGCCTTCTGATTCGTGTATCAAAGGGCTTCAACGCTAACACCTGGAATTCCTTATTTCCCTTGTTTCCTAAGACTTTCTTCCCAGCATCTGTCCAAATTCCAGCCTTTTTACCTTTCTTTATTCAAAACTATATAACTATCTCACACTTTTCAACTGGGCTTTAAACATGTCAGAATAGACATTGTTACAGTTTGCAAGTTTTTCCTTCTCAGGCAATAAAAAGCATCTATAATCCATATAAACTGTGATCAGACTCTGGTTCATTCAATATCCCCCTTTTTGGGCCTGAGGTCTCTTCCATTTAACAGTTCACAAAGTGTTTTCTTTAACAGGAGTCTAGCCTTTGGATATACCTTGAAACACTCTTTCCCTCTTAAGGGAAAGTGATCAGGAAAGTGTCTTGAATCTAACAATTATTTCTTCTAGATTAACAGTAGGAGAGGGAGGGGAAGAGAAGAGGAAGGGAAAGAGAAGAGGAAGGGAATAAGTATTTATAAAGCACTTGGTATGTGCTAAACACTCTGCTAATCACTCTTACAAATAGTTTCTCATTTGATTCTCACATAAACCATGCAAGGTAGGTGCTATTATTATGCCCATTTTACAGCTTGAGGAAAGTGAGGCAAAGAAAAGTTAAGTGACTTACCTAAAATCACACAACTAGTAAATGTCTGAGGCTACATTAAGACTCATCAAATTGATTCCAGGCCCAGCACTGTATCCAAGGCACCACCAGGGTAGGGGGCTAGAGATAATTTTAGGCCCATATCTTCTACTGGAGAACAGAGAAACCAGCCCCATGGCCCCTGTTTCCTGCTTTCTGCAAAGGACAGAATTGAAAGATGACAGAGAAGGGGAAGAAATAGCAGTTAGGTAGTGATTGTGATAGTCTATGAAAGACTGCTTGAAGCAGAAAGGTTGAAATGGGGAGTGAAAAAGAAGCCTGTGGGGCAGCTAGGTGGCGAAGTGGATAGAGCACAAGTCAGGAGGTCCTGAGTTCAAATCCAGCCTCAGACACGTAGCACTCACTATCTGTGTGACCCTGGGCAAGTCACTTAACCCCAATTGCCTCACAAAAAAAAAAAGTCTGTGATCTGCATCCATTTCGTACCTTGCTTCCAGGATGATGATTAGAAAACAATTCTTGAATGTAACTATCTACCTATTGAATACACACACACACACACACACACACACACACACACACATATATGTGAATATAAATGAATTTCCATGGCAAATATTTTTTCAAATCAATTTTAAAACAATGTTATTTCTTTTATCATTCATTTCTGTTTCTCCCAAGTCTATCTCTCCCCAACCCTGTAATTAAGGAGATTTGCATATAAGTGCAATCTTCATTATTTATATTTATATTTATTATATTTATATATATTATATTTATATTATTTATATATGCATATGTACATAGTAGATTTTTGGGGGAAGGAACTTCTAGTCCAACATCTTAATTTTACAGATTAAGAAACTGATTTCCAGAAAGTTTAAGTCATTTGCCAGAGATTACACAGGTAATGAGGGAAAGAGCTGGGATATGAATTCAGGTCTTCTCACTGTGAATGCAGCCCTCTTTTAAAAGAACCACTCTGCCTCTTCAGAGTCATAACCCTGTATCTTTCTACCTATCCTACAAATGCATATGCACCTTAAAGCTAATATTATATTTTTTTTAAATTTATTTTTTATTTGTTGTATTAGGTACTCTGAATCTGGATGCAGACAGATTTGATACACTTTGGAACTAAATTACCAGCAGCTGCAGGGAAAGACCAGATGAATTTCTAGAGAAAATGGCTTTTCAAATCTATTTTAAAACAATGTTATTTCTTTATCTGTCATTTCTGTCTGTCCCAGGCCCATCCCCCCCACCGTATTAAGGAGATTTGTATGTAAATTCACTTTTTATTCCATAAGAGTTCACTAGCCCCAGGCTGCTTAGTCTCACCTGAAACCCTAATCCTTGCTTTCTACATCACATTTGGTAGCTGTGGAAGTGATTATGTTATCACAACCAGAGGATTAGGACTCCAGGTGGGAAATAAACAAATTGAGTAGATGAACTCCAGATAAATAAATATTCTGTTCTCATGCAAATATGCCCCCCCCAAAAAACTGAAAGGGAATTGTGAGGAAAAGAAGAAGAAACCCGAAAACTACCCCCGTTGTATATAAATTTGTCTCTACATTGAAAGATTTTCAGGATTTGCTAGGGATAAGTCAATCTCTTTTTGAAATCGAGCCTAGGGGTTAAGATAATTTTATACAAAAACACTCCAAAGGACCGCAGGGAAGGTTTTAGTTCTTTTGGTTTTAGTGTATTACAGGAAAGAAAGGGCAAAGATAAGGGATTGTGTGGAAAGGGGACAAATCTGGAAGGGTAGGTACTGATACAAGAATATAATACAATACTATAAATTCATTTCTTAATAATAATATAAGTAATAGTATTAATGGCAGTGTGATGCAACGGGAAGAGAACTCAGTTTTGGATAAAAAGAAACGGGTTCAAATCCTAACTCTCTGTGATCTTGACCAAGCTACTTAATTTCTCTGAGACTCCTTCTCGCAACCACAAAATCAGGAGATTGAAACATGATCTCTAAGGTTCCTAGCAGCTTTAAAACTTATGAACTGTCATCGCCATGAACATGACCACTAACCTCTAACAATATCATTTGGAAAAGTAATACATAAGATCAGTGACGGCTGAACTGTAGCAGTTTGGTTAAAAAAAAAAAAGCCAGTCATTCCTCAGAGAATAGGTGCACATTTAGAACTAAACCTTCAGAGTAGGGAGAAAGTGGTGAGAAGAAAGGGTTTCGTCATTCTAATAAGAGACCAACCAACCAGAGAGGCAGGAAAAGAATGCATTTGGGGACTTCACTTGACTGCTGAATGGGATGAGGTCACTCAGACAAGCTGACTGGAGAAGTGTAAAGTTGGAGATGCCCTCAATCTGAGTTTGAGGTCATACATGGCTAGCTCAAAGTGATTGAGGGCAGCATATAGCCTTCGAAGTTCCTTTTTTTCCCCCTCTATGGTCTCTATCATTTCTCTCTATTCCCTTTCTAGTCAGTGATGCCTTCTCCTATTTTCTATTGAGTCTTTGAGGATTATGAATACCTTCAAGGTTTAATTGCTTTTGTATTTTATGCAGGACACCTTCCCAGGGAAGGAAACTGTTTGTACTTTATTCCTCAGTGGATACAATAATCTCTCTAGTGCACATTTCACTCTGTTTGCATGCAATATTCATCTCTCTCTAGAAAGGCAATATAAAAAGGCTCCTGTTTGCTCCCATTTGAATAAAACTATAACACTGTCAGCTATTCAAAGATAAATAGTCAATACTTACTGGAATGTTCAACAGCAGCCACTAGGCTATATCTAAAGCTATAAAATGACATTTGAAGCCATCGGAAGATATTGGCAATCAGAAATCTAGGGAATAGAAAATGACTGTAATTATTTGCCCTTGCGTTTGAAAATATCAGTTTTCTTCTGTTTTTTCCAAGGTAGTATGATCTCCTTATATTTGTGACTTAGAATGTTCAAAAGTGGTTATTTTCTGAGATATCAGATCATATCACCTTGGAAAGGTCTTTCATTAGTTTTCAAAGTAAAGACCACCTCACATCAGGGTGGTGCCCTCCAAAGCCTAGGTATAATAGCAGACATACAAAGTGTAAGCAATGTATTCATTGTCTGGTCTATCAAGGCCCCCTGGAGGTAGCATTCCACAGCCCCTAGCTTCAAGCACCTCCTACTGTGACAGCCTGGATGTTCCATTGAGAGAAAACTGGCAGAGGGGCATATTGAATTAAACACTCCTGGGTAGAGAAAAAGAATGATTGTGCCCTATGTCAATGGCTTCTGCATCCCAGTCACCCACTTCCCTATTACCTTGTGCCTTGTGTCAGGAGTGTGTCCTTTCTTTAGCATTTCTGTGTCTTGGATTTGAATGAGCTATTGTTTCTCTCTCCCCATTCCTGGCGGCCTGAAGACCCAGAGGTTAGCTATCACACAGGGGAGTAGACAAGTAGTACTGGAGAAACCAGTCTTCAGACTTACTTAAAGAAATTAAAGCTATTTGAAAAGAAGAGTTGAGCTGCGTCTGACCCTGGCAAAAGAGCTAAAGGCAACAGGGTGAGGGGGCGGAAGAGTTTGGTTTGGTGTCCATCAGAGCCGAATATTTCTAAGGATTTAAAAAGGTCTTCTACAAAGTTCTGTGAAAAGAGAGGAGGGAAAAAGCATAACTTGACACATAAAGCATGGAGAGTTATTCAAGGCCAGCTGAGATGACAGGCTATGCCAGTTTAAAGAAATAAGTTCTGAGCTTCCCCAAGACAGTTTCTATCCATATGAAAAAAAGCAAGTAAAACTCATTTGCAAGGGTCAGCCAACCCCCTTTTAAGCCCATTTGGTAACAGCATCAAGGACTCAGTACTCCTCAGATGGCTCATTAGCACATACATGTTAGCAGGGAGCATTGGTCAAATTGTAGAACAGTCCCTTCTGTTTGCACATTAGCCTGCTTCATTTCCATTTTCAATATCTTCTCTTTTCAAAAGGAGTTTAAAATAGTGCTTCTTTCAAAAGATTCCTTTGAAAGAATCTGGGTTACAATTATTGCCTTAAGTTTTCCCACCTTCCACCTCCTGATTCCACATAAACCTTCCCAACCCAAAGTTTCAAACAAACAGTACCCAGCCCTTCCAATGTGTCCCCTGGAATGCCTGTTACAACAAACTTCCCTTCATCCTATATCTTTTTCTCTCTCAATCTTTCCATCTACTAGCTATTACTGAAACATGGCTTTCCTAAATGATACAGCCTTCCTGGCCTTCCTTTACAGTTCTGGTTGCACCTTCACACTCGGCTCACTTGTTGAGGAGGGGGAATTGGAATGTGCTTTGCTCTCTATTCCAGGTTCTCCTCCTACTGCCATTACTCACTAACCTCTCCACCTTTGAGTTTCATGCCATACAAATGTACCACTCAATCAAAGCATTGGTAGCTATTGTCTCTAGTCTCCCAGGTCTTTCTCTTTCTTTCCTCAATGAGTTTGGTACATGCCTCATACTTTTTCTCTCTTCTTCAATGCCTGCCTTCATATTAAGGAACTTCAACATACATATTGACTCTCCCTCAAACACCCTAACCACTCAGTTTCTTACCTACTCAATTCCCCTGAACTACTTCTCCACTCTACCTCAGTTATACACAAAAATGGTCATACCCTTGATCTTATCATCTCTCACAAGTATAGCTGTTTGATCCTGGGCAAGTCACTTAACCTCTGGTTGTCTCAGTTTCTTCGAATGTAAAATAGAGAGCTAAATGCCTAATGTGAAACTTGAAATCAGATTCTAAATTCTCCAAGGCAAGAGGTGTAAAGCAATTTTTCCCCCAAAACTGATTCTCTCTATGGGTCATAAGGTAAAGTCACCAGCTTTCTGTGGGATTAGGATGAAAAATAAAGAATTTTTCTATCCATTTCCTTTCCTCTCCTTTTCCATAATATCATCCCACTGTAAATACTTCCTTACCTCTTAGTAAGGTAGATGGATGAGAAAGAGAGAGGGAAAAGAGACAGAGACAGAGAGAGAAGAATGGAGGGATATATGATTCATTAAGTGCTTGCTCTATGCCAGGAGATGTATTACACACTGGGAATACAAATACCAGCAAATAAGACAGTTCCTAAATTCAAGAAACTTATATTCTAATGGAGGAAAATAGCATATAAAGAGGATCCATAATGGGCAGGAGAATGATATGGAAATAGAAATAGTGGCATGGTGTGGAGATGACAGGGAAGTTAGAATGTGAGCTGGTTTCAGTGAAGATGAGTTTAAAGAAAACACAGGGAAGTCCGCAGGACCTTTAATTTCATTCAGGGTTTTTTGGTTTGTTTTTCCAGAATAAGACTTAGAATGGTGCATATTTAAATGGAAGCCTTTTTATTCTTCACAAAAATAAAGTCCTACATGCAATTTAGAGCCTGGAAAAAGGCTTATCAGATCACCATGTTCTCTGGGAACTCTTCAAGTTAATGAATCCACTGAGAATCTGATTAAATTGGAGAGAGATGCAGGGAGGGGGGTGGAAAGGATGTCAGTGGGAAACCTCCAGGGAAAACAGCACGCAAACTACACTGTTTTTGCCTCAATTTCATTCTGGACAACCATGCTCACCTTCCCTCCTCCCCTCCTCCACTCACCCATTGCTTACCTCTTTTGGGATTAGACACACACACACACACACACACACACACACACACACACACGCAAGCCTCCCCAAAAAGAAAAACAATAACTAACTCATCAGTGTTGAAACATACAAATATTGGCAGCTGGTGCTTCTCCTATCCTCCTGTGCTCAATAGGTAAGCATCAAGGAGTTCAGCAGTTTTTCCAAGTGAGCCCAGGAGGGCTTTTTTGCTGATTTTTCAATCTCCATCTGTGCTACCAACATCTCTCCTTTTGGGGGAAATGGGGGTGGAGGTAGGGGAGCAGATGATTCCACTTTCCCCAGCAATAAATTTTAAGGACTCTTTAGCCCTCACCAAACCTGCTCCCCCCTATCCAATTACAAATTGTCCTCTTCTCCCTTTTGCTTCTATTTTTCCTGTTCAATAAAATCAAAGGTTTTTTCAGATGATGAGGCAAGCATCTGAAACTTCTGTAAAGTTTTTTTTTTCTTCATAAAGTACAACCTTCCCTGTTTCACATGGTATTCAGGGTAGGCCAGAAATGATCCTGAAAAAAAATCACAAAGAAATAAGATTTCACTGGCACTTACCACTTTCCCCCAAACCTGAATGAGAGCTGACAACTAGAGGCATGCTGAACAACTTTTCATTTGGAAACAATGGAAACAATCCATTCAATTTTTAAAAAAATTTTCTCTATTTCATTTCTTTATTCTTTTTTGTTTTAAATACTAAAATCATGAATATGAAAAGGAGATTCGGGTTTTCTAGAAGTTTGTCTGCTCTGGCTTTTATTCTCCACTTTGAGGCATAGAGTCATGTCTGTGGCAGACTGGTTTCTTTGTTGAGAGTCAAAACAAATTGGAGAATTGGTTTTGTTTTTACTACTTAGGAACATTTGAGTTTCAGAACTCTTAAGCTCTGGGGCCTTGAAGTAATACTCACAGAGCTAGCTAATTGTGTAGGCCTCTTAATTTTAAGTGTAAAGGGGCTCATTTTATAGAAATAGAAATATATATGTAGGTATGTGTATGTGTATATACGTATATGTATATATATATATACACATATAAATGTATATTATATGTATATGCATACATATGGTACATGCCATTCACAAATGATATTTGAAGGCCTCTGCAGTGATGAATCTATTCAACTCAACAAACCATTATTAAGTGCCTACTATATGCAAGGTCCTTTGCTGGGTGCTGGGAAAAGAAAGGCAAATATCAAACAGTGCCTGTCCTAAAGGAGTTTGTGCTTACTAACCCTGGGGGACTCTCAAGGCTCTGTCCTGGGCGCTCTTCTCTTTTCCCTTTATACTATTTCACTTGATCTCAACAGCTCACATGGCTTCAATTACCATCTCTATGATTCCCAGATCTACATATGCAGCCATAGAGTCTCCCCTCTGCTATAGTCATGAATCACTAACTGCTGTTTAGACACCATCATAAACTCCTAACAGTTCAAAGCAAAATGCATTGTTGTTCCCCAAAACCCTTCCCACTTCTGAACTTCCCTCTTTCTGATGAGGGCACTACTATCATCCTAGTCATCTAGGCTCATAACCCTGTGACAGCTCAGTTTTGTTCAACTAACAAGTTTAAGCCATTTCCAAATTTTGTCATTGCTATTTTCATAAATGTCTCCTCTATACTCATACGGCCACCATGCTAGTTCAGGCCTTCATTGTAGTCTCCCAAATGGTCTCTCTACCTCAAGTCTTTCCCATCTCCAATTTCAGCCACCACTCAGCTGCCAAAGTGATTTTTCTAAAATTTAGGTCTGTCCATATCAGAAACTACTCAGTAAATTTCAATGATTCCCTATTACTCCTCTCATCAAACACGTGTCTTCTGTTTGTCATTTAAAGTTCCTTATAATGTGGTGCCTTCTTACCTTTCCTATCTTCTTACATTTTGTTCCTTCCCTTCATGCACTCTATAGACCAGCTACACTAGCCTATTTGTACTTCTTACATAGCATTCAATCTCCTGACCCTCTTATCTAAAATGCTGCACCCTTCTCCCCGACCTATTAGTTTTTCTGGCCTCTTTCAGGACTCAACTAAAACACCTCCTTCTCTGAGGCTTGTCCTAATCTGTCGCCCACATTTCCCCCAAGTTGCTATATTCTTCACCTCTAAAGTTACCTTTCATTTGCTCTGTATCTATCTTTTCTGTACCTAATTATTTACATATTGTCTTTCCCATTGAAAAATAAATTCCTTGCTAACTGCAGGGGGCAGAGCCAAGATGGCAGAGTGAAAGCAGTGACTTGCTTGAGCTCTCCTCCAAACCCCTCCAAATACTCATAAAAAATGGCTCTAAACAAATTCTAAAGCAGCAGAACCCACAAAGAGACAGAGTGAAACAAATTTCCAGCCCAAGACAACCTGGATGATCGATCAGAAAGGTGTATCGCGCCAGGCTGGGAGCGCAGTGAAGCGCGGCATGGGCGCGCAGGCCGCAGTGAACCTGGAGCAGGTTCAGAGGACTGAATCTTGGGCAGCTGTGGTGGTTTCCAGACTCCTCAATCCACGAATGCCAAAGACAACTTAGAAGATCAGTGGGAAAAGTCTGTTTCTGTTGGTGCTGAGACAGGAAGGTGGGGTTTCGGCTCCATTCCCCAAGAGCGTGGCCTTAGGGGGGGCAGGTGCTTCCCGAGCTTCTGGCCCACAGACTGAAGGGGAATCCAGTGGCTGATCAGAGAGGGATTGCAGGGATCTCTTTGCCAGTGCTGAGGCAGGAATCTCTTGCTTTGCCCACATTTGGATCTGGGTCACAGTTCTGGGCGGCAGTGCTGGGGTGAGGAGAAACGCTGGAGTGGTAGAGCTTGGAGTGGCTGTGGAGAGGAACCCTTCCTCACAGTTACAGGACAGAAAGGAATACTTGTGGTCACAGGCCAGGAAAGGAGTAAACACTCACCCCTTATCATACCACCTTGGAAGAACTGAAAATTTACAGGTCCCTACAAGTATCTCTGAAAACAGCAATACAAACCCCTGAAGCTTGGGACAGTACATTCTCCACATTGGAAGCAGACTCTTACCTTAACAAAGAGTTTAAAACTCAAGTAATTGGCTGGGATCATGAGCAAGCAGCAAAAAGAGTCAGACATAATCTTACTTTGGTGAAAAGAAGATCAAAATATACAACCAGAAGAAGACAACAAAGTCAAAGCTCCTACATCCAAAGCCTCCAAGAAAAATATGAATCAGTCCCAGGCCTTGGAAGAGCTCAAAAGGGATTTTGAGAAGCAAGTAAGGGAAGTAGAGGAAAAACTGGGAAGAGAAATGAGAGTGATGCAAGAAAATCATGAAAAACAAGTCAACAGCTTGCTAAAGGAGACCCAAAAAAAATACTGAAGAAAATAACACCTTAAAAAAAGCCTAACCCAAATGGCAAAAGAGGTCCAAAAAGCCAATGAGGAGAAAAATGCCCTAAAAAGAAAAATTGGCCAAATGGAAAAGGAAGTCCAAAAGATTACTGAAGAAAATACTTCCTTAAAAATTAGAATAGAGCAATTGGAAGCTAGTGACTTTATGAGAAATCAAGACACTGTAAAACAAATCCAAAAGAATGAAAAATTAGAAAACAATGTGAAATATCTCATTGGAAAAACAACTGACCTGGAAAATAGATCCAGGAGAGAGAATTTAAAAATTATTGGACTATCTGAAAGCCATGATCAAAAAAAGAGCCTAGACATCATCTTTCAAGAAATTATCAAGGAAAACTGCCCTGATAGTAGAACCAGAGGGCAAAATAGAAATTGAAAGAATCCACAGATCTCCTCCTGAAAGAGATCCCCAAAGGAAAACTCCTAGGAATATTGTAGCCAAATTCCAGAGTTCCCAGGTCAAGGAGAAAATATTACAAGCTGCCAGAAGGAAACAATTCAAGTACTGTGGAAACACAATCAGGATAACACAAGATTTAGCAGCTTCTACATTAAAGGACCACAGGGCATGGAATATAATATTCCAGAGGGCAAAGGAGATAGGATTACAACCAAGAATCACCTACCCAGCAAAACTGAGTATAATCCTTCAGAGGGAAAAATGGTCATTCAGTGAAATAGAGGACTTTCAAGCATTCCTGATGAAAAGACCAGAGCTGAATAGAAAATTTGACTTTCAAATACAGGACTCAAGTGGAACATGAAGAGGTAAACAGGAAAGAGAAATCATAAGAGACTTATTAAGATTGAACTGTTTACATTCCTGCATGGAAAGATGATATTTGTAACTCATGAGAACTTTGTCAGTATTAGGGTAGTTGAAGGAAAAAAAATTATGTATGTATATATAGATAGATAGATAGAGGGCACAGGGTGAGTTGAAGATTAAGGGGTCATATCTGGAGAATAAAATTAAGGGATAAGAGAGGAAGATACTCAGAGAAGAAGAAAGGGAGAGGTAGAATGGGGTAAATTATCTCACAAAAAAACCAGAAAAGAAAAGTGTCTCACAGTGGAGGGGAAACAGGGGAAGGTGAGAGGGAATGAGGGAATCTTATTCTCATAGGATTTGGCTTAAGGAGGGAATAACATACACATTCAATTGGGTATGGAAATCTGTCTTACCCTACAGGAAAATAGGGGGAGAAGGGGACAAGAGAGCAGGGGGATGATAGAGAGGAGGGCAGATTGGGAAAGAGGGTAATCAGAAGTAAATACTTCTGAGGAGGGACAGGGTCAAAAGAAAGAATAGAATAAATGGGAGGGCAGGATAGGATTAAGGGAAATAGAGTTAGTTTTTCACAACATGTCTACTATGGAAGTGTTTTGCATAACTGCACATGTACAACCTATATTGAGTTGCTTGCCTTTTCAATGAGGGTGGGTGGGGAGGGAGGAAGGGAGAAAATTTGGAACTCAAAGTTTTAAAAACACATGTTTTAAAAAAAATGTTTTCACATGCAACTGGGAAATAAGAAATACAGGAAATGGGGTACAGAAGTCTATCCTGCCCTACAGGAAAATAGAAGGGGAAAGGGATAAGAGAAGGGGGGGAGAGATAGAAGAGAAGGCAGACTAGGAGAAGAGGTATTCAGAATGCATGTCATCTTGGGTGGGGGGGGTGAGATGGGGCAAAAATTTGGAACTCAAAAACTTGTGGAAGTGAATGTTGAAAACTAAAAATAAATAAATTTATATTAAAAAAATTTTTAAAAATAAACTAACAAAATAAATAAATAAAAATAAATTCCTGGAGGGCAGGGACTATATTTACCTTTCTTTGTATCCTCACAGCTTAGTATAATGCCAGGAATATTTTGTTGTCTTTCAGTCATTCAGCTGTGTCTGACTCGTAGTGACCCCAGGGACAATAGCATGCCAGGCCCTTCTACCATCCACTATCTCCTGAAGTCTGTTTGAACTCATGTTTATTCCTTCCAGAACACCATCTACCTCATTTTCTACCATCCCCTTTTCCTGTTGCCTTCACTCATTCCTAACATTGGGTTCTTTTCCAATGAGTCCTGTCTTCTATTACATGGCCAAAGTATTTAAGCTTCAGCTTCAGTATCTGACCTTCCAATTAATAGTCTGAATTAATTTCTTTGAGTATTGATAGTTTTTACCTCCTTCCTGACCAAGGGACATTCAAAAGTCTCCTCCAGAACCACAATTCAAAAGTTTCAATTTTGTAGCGTTCAGCTTTCTTTATAATCCAGCTCTCACAGCTATACATTGCTACTGGAAAAACCATAGCTTTTTCTATACAGACCTTTGTCAACAAAGTGATATTTCTGCTTTTTAGAATGCTATATAGATTTGCGATAGCTTTCCTCCTAAGGAATAAGCATTTTAATTTCGTAGTTACAGTGTCTGTCTGCAGTGATCTTTTGAGCCCGAGAACATAGAATCTGACACTGCTTCCATTTCTTCTCCCTCTATTTGCCAGGAAGTGATGGGATCAGTTGTCAGGATCCAAGATCTTAGTTTATTTTGTTTTGTTTGTTTTGTTTTTTAGGGGAGGCCTGAAATATAGCAAGTGCTTAACAAATGCTTACCTACTGCTTAAATGCTAGGAATAAGACAAAATATAGTTCCTACCATCACAGATCTCACATTCGCATGAAGGAGAAAACATGTAAATAAATAAATATATACAAGAGTATATGTACAGAGTAGCTAGAAGGCCATCTGAGAGCAGAAGATGCTAGCAATTGAGTGGACCAAGAAAGGCCTCCTTCAGAAAGTGGAATTTGAACTGAGTTTTAAAGGATGCCAGGAAAGCTAAGAGGCAGCTTTGAGGAAGGAGAACATTCCAGTTATGGCAGATAGTCAGTTCAAAGGCTCAGAGATGAGAGGTGGAGTTTCCTGTGCAAGGAATAGCCAGTAGGCCAGGATGGATGTACTAAGTAATTCAATGTAATTTCAAGAGACAGACAGCACTAAGAGCTATGGGATTAGGGAAGTCCTTGTGGCAGTAATGGCACGTATTGATGTGCTTGGAAGGAAACTGGGGAAACAAGACAGAGGGTATAAAGCTTTCATTAAAGGCATGGGAATAGGGAATAGAATGCATGTATAGTAGGAGGAAAATGGAATTGGGAGAAGATAGGAAACAAGAAAGTCTCCTTGGAGGAAGTAGTGTCTCATTTGAGCTCTGAAGGAAGACATGGACTTTTAATTTATCTCACATTCTTTTTATTAAAACATTAAATGAGTTTTGGAAAAATTACATAGTTTTCAAAAGACCCTATAGCTAGTTAACACCAATGCAAAAATTAGGGCTAAGGGCCTGTTCTAGGTCCAATACTCTTTCCTTTGCCTGTCAGAAATAGAGTAGAATTTCATTTTAATATCATATAGGGAATTTTTGGCCTTCTGGATTTTAATGTTAAACACAGTGCTGTTGCATTTAGATCCTGGCTCCACCTCTTTCTACTTGTGTGACCTTAGGTGAATGGCTTCACTTCTCTGAGCTTCAATTTCTTCATCTGTAAAATGGGGAAAACAAATCATCTTTGGGCTACCTACCAACTAGGTAGTTAGAGATAAAGAATTTTTAAAGTGCCATAGGAATGTGATCCAGATTTATAAGCAGCCATTTTTCCTCCAAAAGAGCCATCAATTAGATTCATGGATTGATGGCTCAGTCTATGCTTACATATATTTCACTGTCACCTCTCCTTGTCAGTGCTTAAGGATGGCATGAAAAGTCTTGTACAGAACTGAACATCCCATAGCTTTAATGTGCTCAAAGGTTCTCAGATACAGGAACACAGAATACATCTACATCAGACAACACTATAAGTACCTTGACCTTTTTGAAGCAGAACTTGACTTTTTCTTCCAGTCTTTCCCTAAGAGGCTTTTCCTTAAGGCTGGCAAGGAAGAACTATTCATTGAAGGTTTAAGGCTACTATCTAATACTCCACTACAGCTACATTTTGAGAAGTTTAAATGTAAGCCATAGGAACTAAGTGTTACTGGAATAGCTAGTTCATTTGATGTCTTAAAAGGACATAGGAAGAGGTTTCTGGTCCTGCTCCCCTGATGCTCATATTATCATATTCATTATATCGGACTCCTAGAGCATCTCTCCACTCATTGTGGTAATAGATAGGGTCATTCAACCAGCAGGAATCATTCCATTGTGCTTTTTTTATTTCTATCAAGAAGCTTGAGAACTTCACCATAGCTGCTCATTCACTTTGAAGGTAGACCTACATCTGTTTCTGAAGGGATTCTTTCACCAGGATACCTAGGGTGATTTTCACCTATGGAGAATCCATGGCAGAAGTGGAAGAGCAGATATGGAGGTAGTCAAGCATGAGAAAAAGCATCCTCAAGTATAGAAAGGTGTCCCCTTTGTTCAATTATGTACATCTCCAGCTACCTTCTCCACAATCTCCCCGCCAATAGCTTCATCTTCACTAGCATACCTTTCTCACCAATCACCCACTTCTGGAATCATGAACATTGTTTGCTGAGATGGATGAATTTATCTATTCTGCTGTGTCCCCACTCATCATTATTGTAATATTCAGAAAAATGTGCACCTATCTGGCCACCCCTTCCTATGTGTGCTGTTTGTCCCATTAGAATTTAAGTTCCTGGAGAGTAAAGATTGTCTTCATCATGTTTGTAGCCCTAGACTTTAGCCCAGTGCTTGGCACATAATAAATGATTTTCCTTCCTTCCTTCTTTCCTTCCTTCCTTCCTTCCTTCCTTCCTTCCTTCCTTCCTTCTTTCCTTCCTTCCTTCCTTCCTTCCTTCTTCCTTCTTTCCTTCCTTCCTTCCTTCTTTCCTTCCTTCCTTCCTTCCTTCCTTCCTTCCTTCTTTCCTTCCTTCCTTCCTTCCTTCCTTCCTTCCTACCTTCTTTCTTTCCTTCCTTCCTTCCTTCCTTCCTTCCTTCTTTCCTTCCTTCCTTCCTTCCTTCCTTCCTTCTTTCCTTCCTACCTTCTTTCCTTCCTTCCTTCCTTCTTCCTTCCTTCCTTCCTTCCTTCCTTCCTTCCTTCCTTCCTTCCTTCCTTCCTTCTTCCTTCCTTCTTTCCTTCCTTCCTTCCTTCCTTCCTTCCTTCCTTCCTTCCTTCCTTCCTTCCTTCCTTCCTTCCTTCCTTCCTTCCTTCCTTCCTTCCTTCCTTCCTTCCTTCCTACCTTCCTACCTTCCTTTCTTCTTTCCTTCCTTCATCCATGAACTTTCATGGGCAAGCTAAATTCACCTCATTTAGCTGAGCCCCATAGTACATAACTAGGAACCATGGTAGAAAGTTATGAAAAAACAGACTTTCAAAACTTCCTCATAAGTTAGTGAATTCTCCCTCACTTGAAATCATTAAGCAAAGGCTAGATGACCATTTGTAAATTACACATAGGAGGAAATTATTGTGCAGCTATGTTTAGATTGGATGTCCCTGTTTCCAACTTTAAGATTAGGTGAATCTAAAATTAAGGAAGACTGGGAAAGGCTTCTTATTGAAGGTGGGATATTAGCTGAGACTTGAAGGAAACTAGGGAAACTGTTGTTATTGTTGTTTGTCCCTTGTTCTTGAAGAGGACCATGAAATCAGGGAGGTGATGTCATAACTTGCTAGTGAATTGAATGTAAATGAGGGAGAGCTGTGCAGTTACCAGACTCATTTTCTCCCCTGGAGTCATTTGGGGTCCAGTGATCAGGATGACTGGAGTTGACCCTGGATGCAGTGGGAGACCTTGAATGAAACAACAAAGCATCCTATTGTGGAGTCAAGGCCGAATATTTAGGCAAGTGAAGGAGATAAGGTGGTGCAAGTAATGAACTAGAAAATGGGGGCAGATTGATGACCCAAAGGCCAATATAAAGTTGAAGAAGAAGATTAGTGTAAACAAGAAAGTTGCAGATATGGAAATGTAAAAGATGGAGATGGAGAATGGAATTTCAACTGAGAAAAATGATTATTTTCTTATTATATTAATAATCAGTTTTATATATGGAACCCAAACCTGGCTGCTCTTTCAAAGCCCAGTCTCTCGAGGACATTTTTCTGACCTTGCCCAAAAATTCATCCCTCCTAGACCATCTTATCCTGATGGAATTCTAGTGTAACCCCACCCCACCCTTGTTCAACTTAAATAGGACTGGGTGGAAAATAGATTTTTTTGGTATAGATTGCTGGAGTGAAATAATCTGGGAGTGCTAACATGATCAAAGTCCTTTCCCCAGCCCCTCATTGGAAAAAGCCTACCTTTCCTTATAATATTCATTCTCTCATTAATTGTAAATCAATCAGTTTATATCTACCTGCTCAAAACACCCACTTTTCCAAAGATATTTAAGGCATTCAGTGTCTCTATTAGGGGTCTTTGGTTAAGAGAGAAACCATTGGCCTCAATTTATTGATTATTTGCTAGCCTGATTAATAAACTGATTATTAATTACCCATAATCTATGTCTCTCAGATGTTTCATTCATCTCACAACTTTTCAAATTGTGAAAGTAGTATATTTCTTGGAGATGATGAGGTCTAAAGATAGAACATGGCAATGTATTACTGAAATGCAGTAGAGGAGATTTTTGGAGATGAGGAAGAAGTACTGAACAGGAGAGCTGGGATTGTTAGAAGGTTCATTACCATTAATAGTAAAGTTCCCAAGTGGAAAAAGGCAGAAGATTGAGGCATAAAGAAGTATTTTATAGGAGGATCAACTCTGGAGCAATGAAACAGTTAAAGTTTAGGTTTTCAAAAATTTGTTTTACTGTAATAATCAGCAGTCAATAAACACTTATTAAGCATGTACTATATTCCAGGCACCAGCTAAGCACCAGGGATACAAATATGGGGAAAAAAGACAGGCCCCCTCATTGAGGAGTTTATAATCTGTTAGGGGAAGACAACACGCGAAAGAAGGCTGGAAAGCTGAGGAAGAGTGAGGTACTTGATTTAGGGGCAAGGAGTATGAAGGAGTCAGATAAGTCCCAAAGTAGCACAGCCAGATGGGAAAAGAGTCAGTGTTTGTGCTCAGCCCTCTCCTTAAATGGAGAATTTGGGGTTCATGTCTCTGCCCTCCAAATGGGAGGGGGAAGAAGTTAGAGATGATGTCTGTGTACCTTTTGCCTACTACTATAGTATATGAGCTCATCTAAAACTTCCTGAAACTCTATTTAAACTGGGGATATAGTAACAATATTAATCTCATATTTGCTTGGAGCTTTTTAATTTCCTAAATTCACAGTTTTCCCAAGAATCACCTGATGGGTTCAATGAAACTGAGTTTCAATGAAATAAAGTGACAAGTGCGTGGTATCATAGCTAATACATAGCAGTGTTGATATCAAAATCCAGGTCTTCTGATTTCAAGTCCAGTCAATGCTCTTTCCACATTCCACTGCTTCATGATACTTCTCAATTAAAAGTTTGGTGACAAGATAATGTTTTATTATTGTTATTATTATTATTCCATAGCATTAAATGTCTCTTCTCCACTTCTCCAGTGATAATGGACTCCTGGAGTGGTGGGAAAGGTGCAGAGAGTACTGAGAATGACCCAGTTCCCAAGCCATCAACAAACATTAATTTAATTGTTTTTGATTCTCTACAATCCTTTTAACCTATGATTTATTTAGAGACCAAATGAGATGACACAACCTTAAAGAGATAAGATCACTATAAATTAAACCAGAAAGCGTATAGAAATTGAATTAAATGGTTCACAGGTTCTCCTTGAAGAGACAAATAAAAAAGTGAGTGGAGTTGATTTTATTCTACATCTAGTGGCAAGAAAAAAAATAATTTCTTAGGCCAAATGGTCAACTACCTTTGCATTAACAATGATGAATTTAGACAAATGGACTAACATGAAGATAATTCATGTTAATTTGCATATGAACATCTATTTCAGAGGATAAAGTATAAAGAAATTCTATGAAGCATTCAGTACATCTTTATATTCATACAACTAGCAGAGAGATGTTTTTTAAGCTTCTATTGTATCGGAAACATTTTTTTAATATTTTTAAAAAGCATTTGGCATCACAGAACAGAATATTGTTTTAAAGATTTTACTCAAACAATCTATATTTACAGTATAGAGACATAATTAAATCATTTATGTGACACAAGCCTTTCTTTATGACAGTTACTATATATAGCAGGGAAGCTTGTTTGTTGACTCAATGAGTATTCATATCAGGTGAGATGTATAACAGGAAGACATGCTCAAGTAAGGTGTTCACCAATGTTACAGAGAAGAGCCTATGAAGAATGCAAATAGAGGAAGGTTTCTCTATTCATACTCAAACTGTTCAAATATCCCTCTGTTTCTAAATAATATAGTGCTCATTTTATTGAGCCTTAGTCAAATAGTAAAACAATACAAACAACTTCCCAAAAGAAACCCTGTCAGTGAAATGTCTAATATTTGAAAGAGATTGGTTTAACCACCCAAAAGTAAAAATTAAAATGAAAGAAATAGTGTATGTTGCCCAGATCATGACATAAAGTTGATTGAGCAACCTATTGGGTTAGTATACCAAGATCTACATATCTGTTTATCTATATTTATGTACTATTTGCCTATCTATATATTCCTTTAATTGACTAGATATCTATTATCATTATTCATATGTATAAATATAGGCAGGCACACAGACATACACACACATTTGTACATGCATATGCATGTATATACATATGTAAATGAATTTGTATGTACATATACTTGTACATGTACATGCACATGCATATGCCCACATGGATATATAGATAGCTCTAAACAGGTCTAGATATGGATACACCCATCCATGCAGATATAGATCCCTAGATCTGTCTCTATACACAGATATAGATATATCTATAAATATATAGTTCTATCTCTATACAGATATAGATGTTAAATATCCTAAAACAGTAATATCTAGACATTTCCACATAGATATATTTAGATGTATACATCATATCTATATTTTTGGTCTAGACCTGTGATTTCATCTGAGTAGAAATGTCTCTCCACTGATGCAGAGTCATAATTCATATACAACTTAAGGTTCTTTGAGAGTTGACTTGACTGCTGTGAAGTGATAAGGTATATATAAAAAGTATTTCTTGAACCCAAGTCTTCCTGATGCTAAGGAGAGTCCTTCACCTAGTATGTCATGCTACCTCATGCTACCTTTCCAACAACTGGAGCCCCACTCCAACTGCTTCAAAGATTTTACTGTCTATTTGTTTCTTCTTGACAAATTGGAACCCTGCTGATCCTCTGGTTGGAAGCATAGCCATTGATTACTTGACCAACAGAGCAGAATATAGCCAGACAGTGGACCAAGAGATATGCAATACTAGGACAGTATCATCAAGCCTGGTGTGTCCACATCAAAGAAGGTATTGTACTCTATTAACAAAGCAAAATTACAGTAGCTCAAAAGAGACGCCAAGTTTAGGGACATCTCCCTCCCAAATGGTCATATGGACTATACGTGTCTGACCTATGGTAAAGCCTTCATGTTGGTGGGATCAGCCACATCTAGACACACTGTGCATCATCCTCAACATTGTGATACCATTTTGATCCTCTTCAAGCACCAAGGACAAAGCAACATGCTACACCTGAAGCTTTACATAGAGATACCTTGGCCAGTCCAAGCAAATGGGCAATAAGCTGTGCCCAAAAGCAACTTGCTGGAAATGCATTTGAGAAATAAGTCATTTTGAACCTCAGATGATTTCTGCCACAAAAGCATATCTCTCTAACAACAATATTGTCCTGCTACATGGCTTCAATTCATGGAACACCCACACTGGAAATGATCCAAAGAGCAATGGAAATGAATGCTGTTTGGAAATAAGCTGCAATATAAGATCAGTAATGGTTTTTAAGGTAGATATGGTATAAGAGATATTATTATGGGTATATATTAGAAAAGGAGATCGGCCAGTCAGGTACTGGAATGAGATAGAGCAACTGAATGTCATGTGTTACTCTCCAAATACGAAAAGATTATTCTTATCTTTTATGGCTCTATTAATCACTGCTCCAGAGCTTTCTCAGTTCCTCCCCACCTTTGCCTGCATAGGAAATAAATACACCACGTATACATATATACAAGGGATATCTTTGGCCGGAGGTGGTATGTATGTAACACATGTAATAATATATTTGTTATAAATATAACATATACCAATGTATGTTTACATATGTGTATTTATATGTTTACATGATGTTTTCCATAATAGAATGCAAGATCCTTGAGGGCAAGGACTGTTTAATGTTTGTCTTTGTAATCTCAGCATGTGGCACAGTGTCTGGCATATACTAGGTGATTGATAAATGCTTATTGATTGGTTAATTGATTTTGCAGGCATGCTCTGGAAGATTTGTAGAAGGACATGAAATGGAATCACACAGGAAGGGGTAGGATCTACCTAGAAGGGATATTAGCCACACAAATGAAGTCACAGATTTACTTACTTGTCAGCGTGAAAATAAGTATAATTTCCTTCCCAGTGACTTGAAAAAAATAAATCTTTTAAAAATTACTTGCTCTTCTCTCTAAAGGATTACTACCCACCCCAAATTACTTAGTAGATTCCTCTTTGATCAGGAAAAACTATAATATAAAAATGGAAACTTCAGGTTTGATTTTCTTGCACCACTGCCTTTTAGTATCAATGCTACATAAGAAACTGTGATTTGCTACTTGCTTAAGTAAAAGGATGATTTTCCTTAAGATGCATTATCAAATTTTATATTCCTTGCATCATAGGATACATTATTTCCACTTGAAATTCCTTAAGATGAAAACATAAATTATTATAGCCAACAAGATTGTTCATAAGGCAGTGTACAAAATACAAATGATGAGGCTAAATTATTATAAAGTCTGGAAGTTGTCTATAAGTCTCTCTTTGCATAATTTAGATTTATGTAATTTTTATCTCCTACAGATATCTGCTCCTATATTAATTTTTAAAATAATCTTTTTAAGTGATGCCTGGAATACCCTTCTTGCTCTAGCACAGGGCTTCTTAAACTTTTTCCACTTGCTACCCCTTCAGCACTTCTTAAACTGTGGATCACAACCCCAAGCTTGTCAGTTTTTTGCTTTTCCATCATTGAAAGAGTTTCTGCACTTGTACCTCCTTTTAGAAGCTTTCCTTAACTACTTCACAGAATTTGAGAGTTGGAAGTGACCTCAATAGCCATCTGTTCCAATGCATATATCAAAGGTATATCTATTCTAACATACCTGACAAGCAGCTACCTGACCTCTGCTTTAAGACTTCCAAGTAGGGGAAACTTTCTATTAGGAAAAATGAAATGGCTTCCTCCACTATGTAATTCCCAAGGCCGTAGAGCCATAGAATCCTAGGACTTATAGAAATATTAGAGAATATTCAGTTAACTTGCTACTAAATGAATAAATTCTCTCTATAACATTCCATGAAGAGATTTCAGGTGATCAGCTTATCTTTTCAATACACAGCAAAACATGTCTTGTGCCAATTGAGTGGTATAGATAATAGCAAAAGCACGTATTACAGGAACTCCAAGGTGTCAACCAGCTAGTGCTCTGTTTTGAGGGTCAATTCTAGTGTTAGAGCTGTCAGGTGGTACTTCGTTTTATGGGGTGGGTACTACTCTAAAATCCTTCCCTTGGAACTTCTGCCTTCCACTGTGCTACTTTGCTAATTTCCAGTTAAGCAACACGTCTTTCTTTAAACATGCAAAATTAAATAGAGTCTTATGGATCACTACCTTGTCATGATAGAAGGGTTTGCATATCTCAATGGAACTGTGAGCTATGCCACACAGGGTTACCCAGGTCACAGGGGAGAATTCTGACAAAAAACGATCCACTAGAGAAGGAAATGGCAAACCACTCCAGTGTCTTTGCCAAGAAAACCCCATGTACACACTTGGACAGTCTTCAGGAAATAGTGGAGGACAGAATGGCCTGGAGTGTTATGGTTCATGAGGTCGCAAAGAGTCAGAAATGGCTGAATTACTGAACAAGCTGTTTTTCAGCATTGACTAGCTTCTCTGTTTTTTCTTTGAAGCCTCCATTGGAAATCCCAGAAAAGTGATTATGTCATTTGGTGGCTATGAATCTAGAAGTTGCCTCTGAGAGTAAAGGCTAAGGTTTCTGTGATAAATTGGAAATTTGAGGCCCAAGTAATTAAAAATGTTATAAGTAAGTATTCATGAGGACTTCTTCAGGCAAGGTGGATGTGCCTTTAAAATGCAAATATATATTTTAAGTAGACAAACTAAGTGGGTTCGCCATGTCTCCACCCCATCCAATCATCCACCCCTAACATCTTGAAATCCATTTTGTTGCTGTTCCTCTTTTCCTCCAGAGACTGTGCTACCACTGCCTCTCCCTAAGGGAGTAAATCCATTCATCTTTAAAACTCTGTCCTGAGACTGAATTGTATAGATTGGTCAATAAGTGTAAATTCACATGACCCATTATATCTAGCCATCTCAGTCCATGATTCATATACCATCCACTTAAGCATCTTTCTATTTGTTCTACAGTTGAACATATTCCTCCCCCCTCCTCCCGCTTCCCCTCCTTCTCCCATACACATACATACTGACACCTCTTTCTCTGGGAATAATAACCAAATCAGTATTGCCATTGCTTTTGGAAAAGCTCTAACAGTTGGCTTTCCTATGAATTTACTCACCATACCTGTGACACTCCAGACAACAATTCCCTTCAGTGGATGCCATTCTGCTATACACGTTATTTCCCTAGTTAGAATATTTGCTCCTTGAAACAAGGCATTATTTTAGTTTTGTATTATTACACAGAGCCTAGGACAGTATCTGACACATACTAGGTGGTAAATAAATGACTTTTCATTCATTCAATATTTCAGCACCATTGTGCCTCTTATCCCATAACTAGAATCTTCCATAATTTCTGGAATTCTGACCTCCAATGGAATAAACAAATAAATTTGAATAGGACCAAATTGTGAGAGTTAACACTACATTTAAAAGGACTATAAGAAGATAATCCCAAAATAGCCATATGAATCTATTCAGCTAGTGGTCACTTGTCTGTGAGATTCATTGATATATGATGCTAATGATGAAAATGTTGCATATACCACCCTTCTGTGGGCTATTATTTCATGAAGGTTTGGGTTACAAATAAGACCAACGTTTGTATTTTTGTATCCTCCCTGAAAACATAGAAATCATTAGCTCTTGGGCAGATATATAGCCAATAAAAAAAAGATGTACTTGATTAGAGTCTAACACATCTCATCAAGAAGACTTTAAACTGAAAAATGAGTATGAGACAGAAAATGGAATGTGCATCTGCTAAGCCCAATGCTATACAGAGTAGCAGGAACACACAGGAATGATACTAATATAAAGGAACACTGGCTGATTCATGAGAGACAGCAGCCAAGAAGTAAAGAAGTAAAAAATCTCTGTTATTAGATAAATCTCCACAAAGGCACAGATTATGAGAAATAAGATGAGCAAGAGAATTGAATATGAAGAGACAAGTTTAGGCACACAGGTATCATTGAGCATTAGTGATATCAGGACCATGACTAGAAGATGGCTGTGGAAGTAGTCACATTCAAAATAAATAGGATAAATAAGGAGGAAGTAGAGGGCTGTTATATATTTAAAAAATAAATTAATATCAGATAATCCAGGTGTCAGAGTTGTTGGCAGGGAGGTTGGGGATGAGAATCCAATAAGGAAGAAACAGAAGTGATAGTGTATTAGTTAATCAAAAAGCATTTATTAAGTACCTACTATATGCCAGGCACTGGAATGGGTCCTGGGTCATAAAGACAAAAATAAAATCATCCCTGCCTTTAATAAGTTTATATTTTATTTAGGGGACAGTATATGTACACGTACAAATATATTAATAGAAATATACACACAAAATACAAGATGCCTTTTTTTTAGAGCACAGTGTTGAAGTTCTTAATGGCTTGATTTCACCTTGGAGAGAAGTTTCTAGTGAAATATTCAAAGAAACTATTCATGGTCTTCTTCTGTTTGAAATTTTTCATCAAGGGACATTGACAAATTCATGGATGAAATGTTGATAAAAAATTTTCTGATGAAATAATGCTGGGTGGCATAGTTAAATATTAGATGCTAGAGGAAGGCTCCAAAGGATTTTAACAAGCTAGAATCAGTCAATCAACAGACATTACAGTACCAGGCACTATGATAAAGCCTCCATTTACGAAGAAAACTGAGAATTGAGTCCTGCCTTCAGGGATCTTATATTCTAAGAAGGGAGGCAACATGTGTATATATGTATACAGAATTAGAAGACAAACGTAATAAGTTAAAATGTAATAGGAATAAGTGTAAATTCGTGCTTGGGTTAAAAAAAATCAACTGGGCACAAAAACAAGATAGGGCTGTGGTTGATAACAGTTCACATAAAGAATATTTGGATAAATGAGTAGACAGAAAACTTAATATGATTAGTCTGACATGGCAGCCAAAAAAAGCCAAAGTAATCTTAGGCTGCATTAAGTGGGCAGAAGACAGGAGGTAATAGATCTGCCCTCCTCAGACCACATCCAAAGTACTGTGCACCGTTTTTGTGATACACTTCAGCAAGAAAACCAATAATCTAGAGTTCACCCAGAGGAAGTTCTTCAGTATGGTAAGGAGTCCGTTGAAACAGGTGAGGATTTTTAGTCTTGAGAAGAGAACAAAAATAAGGCATAAGTGTCACCTTTGAGTATTTGATGGTCTATTTATCATGTGGAAGAGAAACTGAATTTGTTCAACTTGTCCCCACAGGGCAGGATAAAATAAAATGAGAAGAAATTGAAGACAGGCAGATTTTGACTTGATGGAAGGAAAAGCTTAATAGTTAGAGCTATTTTTTTCGAAACTAAAGTTGATTGATTCAGGAAGTAGAGGTTTCCCCTTCACTAGAATTCTTCAGGGGCAGCTAGGTGGTGCAGTAAATAGAGTGCTAGGCCTAGAGTCAGGAAGACCTGAGTTCAAATCTGTCTTCAGACACTTACTATCTGTGTGACCCTGGATGAGCCACTTAACCCTGTTGCCTCAGTTTCTTCATCTGTAAAATGATCGGGAGAGGGAAATGGCAAAACACCAAAATGCCAAGAAAACCCCAAATGGGGTCACAAAGAGTCAGACATGACTGAAAAACAAGTAAACAAGAAGAATTCATCAATCAGCGGGTCAGATGACCACTCAGGAATATTGTAGAAGTTAATCCCGTTAAAACGCAAACTTAACTATATGCTCTCTGGGGTGCCTTCTAACTTGAATGTACTCTGACTTTGTATGAAGAACTGCTTTAGAATTATATCTGTCTCAAAATTGGAGGCAGCTAGGAGCCATAGTGGATACAGAATGGGACTTGGAATCATGAAGGTGTGAGTTTAAGCTCCATCTCAAGCACTTATTGGCTGCATGACCCCGGATAAGTCATGAAAATTTGGTTCAATTTCTCTATCTGTAAAATGGGGATATTAATAGCACCTACATTTTAGGGCTGTTATGAGGATCAAATCAGTTAACATACATAAAGTATTTTGCAAACCTTAAATTACTATATAAGTGTAGGCTATTATTCGTTATTTTTATTAAATATGATGGACTACTTTATGAGATAGTGATAATGTGATATGAGTTTCCTGATATTGGAGCTGTTTATGCAAAGTAGGATGACCTTTTGGTAGATATGTTGTAGAAGAGAGCCATGCTTCAACATCTGTTGGACAATATGATCTCTGAGATTATGCATTTATATTTCTAAGTGACACAGAGAAACATTGCATTGGAAAATTAAAAGAATCCCTTGTACCATCACTTAAACTCATTGTCTGATTACTCAGATCATGATAACTCTTTCAGAACAAGGCAAAAGAAAAGTTTTTGCAACTGTTTCATTCTTTTATTTCCCCCTCAAAGTTCAGAATGCTTGATTTGACTTTGCTGGCAAAGGTAGTCTTTCCAGGTGAGGTATTTCTCAATGTAAGTGTTGTACAAAGTAACTTATATGAACATTACTGGGCTTCACTGGATAGGAAATAAATAATTAACAGCAAGCTTCATAAACCACAAGAAATGAGCTGCAATCATCACCAGTACATGGCTTCCAGGTTTCTTCTTACATAAACTGCCCTTGATTGTAAAATATACATCTTAGATCTGATTTTGTTTTATTTCCAGAATCATTTCTGTGTTCCATTAATAAAGAGAAGTTCCTCAGTCTCATTCAAGGTTGTTTTAAGATGGTTACAAAGAGTGTGTCTTTCTGGGATTGGATAAAATACTTTGAATTCTTTCCCAAATACCACCAACAGGTAATTTGCTTTGTTCAAGGGTACATACTCCTTTGCGGGCGGGGGGGGGGAGGGCGGGGTGTCAGGGACAGCCACTGGCACACTGTATAAAATAAGAAGCCCATTAAGGGATTTGATTCAGGTAAACTCAGAAACTGATCCTTACATTAACCAATTCACCCATCTCTAATAGACATTACATTATTTAACAGTCTGTACAGTTTGTTCATCCATTAGTGCTGATGGGCTTTACATGCAAAATTCCCATTAGTGTTTATAGGAGTTATCCATGCTAGTCCCACAGTTGACTTTCAGACATGCAACAGCCCTAAAATTTAGATCAGCCATTAGTTTACAAAAGGCCCAGCTTGTATATTTCAGCAGTTTCTCTTGTACAATTTAAATGAATAAACCTGGTACATAGTAAGGGCTTATTAAATGCTCTTTAATTGACAATCAGTAAATGAGATGGAGGGATTATATGAACAGCAGCTAAAATGAGTAAGAATGTTTTTCCTTGCAGGAAAAAAAAAGCATATGTGTGTGTGTGTGTGTGTGTGTGTGCGTGTGTGTGTGTGTGTGTGTGTGTATTCAGCTCAGAACTCCCAAGCAGCAAGCTTTTCACAATCAACCTCAGCCTCTCTAGTAACAGGGATTACAAACATGTACCATCAGGCTCAGGTAGAAAATTTTATTTTCCAAGCAAAAGTTTCCTGTTAGGAGTTCAATAAAGAAAGTATCTAGTTCATAGATTATACAGGTTCAGTGCACCTTGGTTTTCAGTATCTAAGAACATTTTGGGGGTGTCTTTAATGAGATGATATTTCTGTGAACTAAAAAAAAAAAACAAACCAAAAACACAAACCAAGAAAAATGATAATTGGCCTTCTTGACTAAGGATATCAGAACCTTAGATTAAAAAACTGATCTTTTGTATGGCTAAGACCATATTGAGTGAAGAAAACTACAGAGTCATGTATGGTAATTGTAGTTGGAGCAACAAGGAGAGAGAGAAAGAGAGGGAGAAAAAAAGACTGAGTGTGTATGTGTGCGTGTGTATGAGAGAGAGAGAGAGAGAGAGAGAGAGAGAGAGAGAGAGAGAGACAGATAGAAAGACAGATGACATCCATGACCTAATGTAGTTTTAATCACATGATTAGCAAGCCAGATAAAGTTCCTAGATACCATATATTTTATGATCCGAAGGAAACAGCTGCAACCTGCCTCGAGGTTTGGAAAAAGTACTTACCTAAGGAAAGTAGGTTAATAGTATGAAGAGTAGGTTCTAAGGAGAAGAGAGAGAAGGAAGAATCAAATATTCAACTTATTTTTTTTCTTAGATAAATGTTAAAGAAATATTAAAGTATAAAAAAACTTTCTTTGAAACAATCCTTTGGGGTTGTCAGTGTCAATATTATTCTTCCTATTTTATGGATAAAGGAAGGATTACAGAATCACTGAAACTCACGGGAAGAAATTTTAGACCTCCATATGCTACCTAGTCCTATCTGTACCTGAGCAAGAATAAACAACAGGGTTAAGTGACTTGCCTAGGTTCACACAGTTAGTTAAGTGTCTAAGGTCAGATTTAAACTCATAAAGATAAGTCTTTCTGACTTTAGTTCCAACACTCTATCCATTGTACTACCTAGCTACCCTAATAAAAAAGTTATTTGTCCTCAGTTTATTTTTACTGAACTCATCTTCCTGGCCAATCTAGATATTTATCTGTATCCTAATTGTTATTCATCATGTTAACCTCCCATCCCAGCTTTGTGTCATCTGTAATCTTTATAATCATACCATCTCTATCTTCATCTAAATCATTAAAAAAATGTTAAACGGTAAAGGGCCCGTGACATATCTCTGGCTTCTCTGGCTACTGTAGGCTATCTTCCAATTTGATATCTAACCATTAATCATTATTGTTTGGGTCTTGTCATTCTGTTTAACTGTACCATATTTTAGATCACATCCCTCTGTCTTGTCTACAAAGGTAGCATAATAGACTTTGTCAAATGTCTCTGCCGAAATATTGTTATCTATAATGTTCTCTAACCTACCAATTTAGAAACCATGTTAAAAATGAAAATGAGATTAATCTGGGATAATCTGTTCTTGATGAAGCTATATCAGTTCTTAATCATCACCACTATTCTTCCTAGATGCTCAGAAACTATAACTTTATTTATTTTTTTTATCTATCAAGTATTTCTCTTTTTCCTTTTCCCATCTTCTATCCTCCCCTAAAAAGAAAGATGTGCTCTAGAATTTTGCCAGGAATTAACATCAGGCTCACAAACTTATGACATATAAACTCTTCTTTTTTTATTGTATGGTTCTTCAGCACTTTTCCTAGTCTTTATAATCTTACAAAGATCACTGACTAGTCCAGTAATCTCATACCCAAATCTTTTCAGTGTCCTAAATAGCAAGTTATCCAGTACAGGTAATTTAAAACTCATTGAAGGCACATAGATGCTCTCTTCCTATTCCCTTGTTTGTACTGATTTTTTTTTCAATTTTCATTAAAAACAATTATTTTTCAAGGCCAATGACCTTTCACCTTGAGAGAGAAAATAGAAGGACAAAAAGAATTGAGTAGTTCTACCTTCTGCCAAATCTTTGGTCATCATCCCATCTTTCCTATTACTTCTTTCATCTTCCTTTTCTTGTCCCAATATAGCAAACAAAAACAACAAAAAAGGTATTTTTGTTGTCCTTAGCATTGATTTCCCATGACTACCTATTTCCCATAAGATCTAGTCCTGAAACCTAGACCTATTGACTGAAAGCTCACTGAAAGAGCTTTTTACTACATCATGTTCCTTTTACAACTTTTTAAGAAGTTAGGACCTTTCCAGTTTAAAGTTTGCGTGCTAGTGAAATACACTGTACATCAGTAATTGGGGAACAGTGATTACGGCAATTATAGACTCAATTAAATATTCATTATCAACATGGAGTGAGTCAAACTTGGCTCTCTCCAGGCAGCTAGGTATTGCAATGGATAGAATGTTATCCCTGGAGTCAGGAAGACTTGAGTTCAAATCCAATCTCAAATAATTGCTAGCTATGTAACCCTGGGCAATTCACTTAACGTTTGTCTGCTTCAAATACCTCAGCTGTAAAATGGGGATAATTATAGCACCTACCTTTAAGAGTTGTTATGAGGATCAAATACGATAATATTTGTAAAAAGTGCTTGGCCCCTGGTACAAAGAATACACTATATAAATGTGTGTTCCCTTCCCTTCCTGTCCCTTACTGTGGGGGTAGCCAGCATGAAAGTTTCCTAGATATTTCAATGGCAAAAAATAGTTGCCTAGGTTTAAAACAGGCAAGAAGGTTATAAGAAAAGAAGAAACCTCAATAGAAGCTTAAGATAGAACCGTGGAAAGGCAGCATCCGTCTGTGTCCTAATGGTCAAGACCTTATTAAATTCTGTAACAGTGAAAGAGAGGAAGTTTAAAAATAACATATTTATGTTCCGAGCCGGGGCTGTCAGTTCTGTTAGAAGAAAGGGCAGCTGGGCCTGTAGAAGTGTCTAGACTCTGAAAAGGACAGTGTTTAGGGGAAAAAAGGTACGGAAGTATTGAACATTCCCCCCAAAAAAAGGATCTGTGGGACTTAAACCCCCTGCTGAGAACTGCTATTAATAACCCACCAACTGTACCTAAAAGGTTTGAAGTAATCCATATGCCCCGATACAAGAACAATACATACTACTTTCCTGTGCAGCTATCGTGTAGAACTCCCATCTTAGAATGGAATTTAAGAGATGATTTCATCCTCTCTCCATCCTTCAGTCTGACCTGATCAAAACTCAAACAACCAAAAATCTATCCTGTTTTGTAAAACAACTCAGAAAAGCAGATAAGGAACTTTAAGTAACAAGGAATTCTTATTCATGGCTAACCATATCCTTTAATTTATTGCTAAATAATTTCATAGAATCTGAGATCAAAGTGGACATGGTTGTGTCCAATCCATTCTGATCATGCATCACATCTAAAACAAGTGACTCTCTTATTCAAACATTGGGAACAATAGAAAACAACTAATCATTACCCTACATATAATAGCTCTTTAACATTTTCATAATTAAATTGTTGAGCCTGGTCGTGTCAGGAAGTGAGTCAGTCAAGAAGCATTTATCAGCGCAGCCAGGTGGCACAGTGGATAGAACACCGGCCCTGAAGTCAGGAGGACCTGACTTCAAATATGGCCTCAGACCAAACTCTTGATAGTTAGTAGCTATGTGACCCTGGGCAAGTCACTTAACCCCAATTGTCTATTAAAAAAAAAAAGCATTTATCAAAGATTTACTTTGTGTCAGGCACTGTGCTAAGTATTGAGGATACAAAGAAAGGCAAAAGATAGCCACTGCTCTTGAGGAGCACGCAATCTAATAGGGCCACAACATGCAAAAAACTATGTACAAATAAGCTGTATACAGGATAAATAGGATATAATCAATAGAGGGTAAGAACTGGAATTAAGCAGGATTTGGAAATACATTGCTGAAGGTGGCATTTTAGCTGGGACCTACAGAAAGGCAGTAAAGCCAAGAGGCAGAGGTAAGCTAAGAGAACATTCAAGTCACGAGGGACAGCCAGAGACATTGCTTAGACTCTAAGATTTTGAGCTTCTTCCAGAAACAGCAGCAAGGCCAGTGTCACTGGATTAAAGGGAATATGACAGGGAACAAGGTAGGGAGTGCCTAGGTTATTAAGGGCTTTGAATGCCAATCAGAGGATTTTGTTTTTGATTGTAGACATGATAGGGAGCCACTGGAGTTTATTCAGTAAGGGGAAGAAAACCCTGAAGTTGTCAGCTTTCCTTTGTGAATTACTACACCTAAGCTAAGCCAAAAATATGGAGTGTCAGAAAATGATTCATGTCACATTTTGCATGTCTTTGAATTCATTTACTACTCAGTAAAATCAAAGAACCCCACAAATCCATTCATAATACTTTATATTTTGACTGATGAAAGTCCAACCATGTTAATTCTAGATCATTATGGATATCAAAATCCAGAAATCAAACTATAAGAGTGAGGAGGGGAAGATAGGAAGGCATCCTTAGAAAAAAATAAATCTTTGAAAAATGATTGGGGAACCATAATCGTGGAATGTAGTAGGCTTTGCCAGATAGAATTTCTGTAACTCTATTAGACAGAGTAGAAGGATTACTCCCATTTTAAGGAAATTCACAGATGTGACAATTATAAAGGGGGTTTGTGGGATCTGTTTACAAAGTATCTGAAGGAGGGAAAGTATTGGGGGTGAAGTAGAGAATCATATATGTTTCTGTTTGCATATGATTTTGTATCAGTTGAATCCATACTTAGAACACTGCAGGCTCCTGGGCAAGACCTACAGCCATTCTTCAAAGTATTACCTAACCAACCACATAGGAAAAACCAAGTGGATGAAGTCTGTCTATTATACGATTATGATATGAAGTTATACGGCCCCACTGACCTGGGGCTTAAAGCCCATTGCTTGAGGGGTACCTGCCACAACCATGATGTTATGTAAGGGACAGGGTGTAAGCAAACTGGGGAAATGGAGGCAGCTAGGTGGTTCAGTGGATAGAGTACTGGGACTGGAGTCAGGAAGACCTGAGTTCAAATCCAGGCTTAGACACTTAATAGCTACATGACTTTAAGCAAGTCACTTAACCTTTGTTTGTCTTAATCCATTAGAGAAGGAAATGGCAAACACTCCAATATCTTTGCCAAGAAAACCCTATTGATAGCATTAGTATTCTATGGCATGTGGAGTCATGAAGAGTTAGGCGCAACTGAACAACAAGATGAATGAAGGGGACAGGAGCCATATCAGTGTGCACAGCTGTTGCAGTTTTTCTGGGTCATGACTGGCACTGCGGGGGGGCAAAGTCAGGTACAGAAAATGAGAGACTGGTGGCTTGTAAGTCATAAGAAGTCAGCCTTGAGAAGAAGCAGAGTGGTGAAGTGTTTTGTCATAATTGGTGAAAGGGGATGGTGGAGTTTGGTTAGAGAAAGCCCAGGGAGGGTGAGCTATAACCCATCTTTCCACTATCCCATCGGTTATGCACCCATTGGTTGCTACAGCCATGTTAGGATTATGCTAAAGCTTTCTACCTCTTTGTTCCAATTTTATATCTCAAAATATCTTAATATTATTTCTTATCCTTTCCTATTTTACTCAACTCTCTGATACAAAGGGGGCTTTTCTCACAACAACTCTCAGAGGTAGATGATATTAGTATCCCCATTTTATAGATGAAGAAATTGAGGTAGGCAGAGGTTAAGGGATTTGAGCAAGGTAACTGTCTGAAGCAGGATTTGAGCTCAGGTCTTCCTGATTCCAGCTCTAACACTCTATCCAGTGAACCATGTAGCCATTGCTAATAGTCTTCAATCTAAATATGAGCAAGAAGCATTTCATGGCTGCCAAAAAAACAAAAACAAAAGCAAAAACAAAAACACAACACAAACTTATTGGAGCTCTGTTTGGTCAGTTTCTTTCCTATAGTAGAAGAAATTAAACACTTTACTCCAGATATAAAATGACCAGAGTGGAGTACAATCTCCTCCCTTGTGTAAGGTATCATGTTTTTATGAAAGTAACTTGTGACTATGTTAGCACTCTTTTACTGACACATCATGCTCCTGACTCATGCTAAACTCAGAGTCTACAAAGACCCTCAAATCTTTTTTTTCTCACATAATAATTATTGAGCCACGTCTTCCCATCCTGCGTTTATTAGGCATTCAAAATTCTAAGTAAATCTTGTTATATGAGGACTGGTTAAAGGAGCTAGACATATTTAGCATGGATCAAGCTCCTTGAAGATAGGGCTTATTTTTATTATCTATGTACCCTTAATTCCTATCATACTGTCTTAGGGTGAAGGAAAGAGTGAGAGTATGAACAGGACTTAATAAATACCTGATGTTAATTGTTGAATTGGCTCTACCTCCATACAGCTTCCCTGGCTTGTTGGGGATAACTCCACCCTGAGGCCAGCTCAATAATTGGTAAGTCCCTGCCTGGAATCACCAGATTTTAAGAAGGCACCATAATGCTACAAACTGTCCACTTCTGGCTCACCCTCTACCTCCACACTGGACTACTCTTCCATCCACCATCTATTTAACCCCTGTGCAGGTAGCCTTTTCTCCTCACCCTTCTGCCTTTCCAGGTCCTTTAAGTTTTGTCTTCCCTTATTCCAATGTAAGTTCCTTAAGAGCAGAGACAACTTGTTTTCTAGGGTGGTTTTTTTTTTTGGCTCTTCATACAGTACCTGGTACTTAGTAGATACTCTATCATCTATCTATCTATCTATCTATCTATCTATCTATCTATCTATCTATCTACTTATCGGTCATGATAGTACATTCAGCTATCTGAATAGGATTGATTAATTTTTTTTCTGTTTGCCCCAGAAGTCAAAACTAAAATAGATTTGCATAATATAAAGAAAAACTTCCTAACAATTAGAATTGTCCTATCTCAGGAACAAGTGGTTTATGCACATGTGGAAATCTTCAAATGGAGGCTGTTGGATCAATTGTAAGGAAATGTTGAAAAGGGGATTTCTGGTCGTACCTAAGTTGTTCTTTTTGACCTTTGATACTAAAAAAGCTATGATTGTGTTATTCTATCACACAGTTCAGTGTGGAAATATGACTTCTTTAACGATTTGTGATTTCATAAGTGTGAGTATTCCCTTAATCCAAAAATATCACAACTCATCTATAGATTAACATGCCATTTTCATAAATTGCTTCCTATAAAATTGTGCTACTTTGTAGCCAATCTGACAGTGAGTTTTTCCATGTTTACCTTTGTTGTTCAGTTGACTCTTCGTGACCACATTTGAGGTTTTCCTGACAAAGGGAGTGAGGTGATTTGACTATTCTAGCTCATTTTGCAGATGAAGAAACTGAGGCAAGTAGGGTTAAGTGACTTACCTAGGGTCACACAAAATGTCTGAGGCCAAATTTGAACTCAGGCTTGATGCTCTATCCACTGTGCCACCTAGCTGCCCATGTTTACCTAGATTGATACTTAAGTGATGTACAGTCCAACACCAGGCCCAATTAACTTTATAACATATACAAAAAATAATAAAAGTAATATAAATATAAAAAGAGACTCAGAGTCTAGATAGAGATATCACTTGAGTTGGGCTTTAAGAGAATTCAGGGGGGCAACTAGGTGGAGCAGTGGATAGAGCACCAGCCCTGAAGTCAGGAGGACCTGAGTTCAAATCCAGCCTCAGACCAAACACTTGACAATTACTAGCTGTGTGACCCCGGGCAAGTCACTTAACCCCCATTGCCTAAGAGAGAGAGAGAGAGAGAGAGAGAGAGAGAGAGAGAGAGAGTTCAGGAAACTAAGACAGAGGGGATTGGTTAGGGCATTCTAGATATTGAGAATGGCATAAGTTCAGAATGCGTATATTGAATAGCATGCAGTATTGTATGCCTATAGCATAGACTATGTAGAATAGAGTGATATGAAACATGTTTAGAAAAGTTGGATAGCACCATCTCATATTTTAGAGGGCCTCGAAGGTGAGTTTTGCTTTTATTTTGTAGGCAATAGTGAGCCAATGAAGATAGCTGAATAACAGAATGAAATGACTGGATCCACACTCAGAGAAGATAGTTTGACCACATTGTAAAGAATGAATTGAACAGACCTGAGCATAGAAGATTAGTGGCAAGATTAGTTTGCAGGCTGTGATAGGTAGTTTGGGATAGTGGTAGTTGAGGGTTTGTACTTGTGTGGTGCCAATAGGAATAGAGAGAAGAGGAGGAGTTGGGGGGGAAAAAAGAAACATGGCAAATATAGATATGAGATGAGGGAAAGACAAGGGTCACAGATAACCCCAACCTTTCAAATAAAAAAGATCTGAATCAAGGCTATCATTAACTGAAATAGTGAAGTAAGAAGGAAAAAAATGAACTCATTTTTCGACATGTTGAATAGAAATATGCATTGCATACCCCCAGTAGAATATGAATTCCTTGAGGGCAGGGTCTCTTTTGCTGTTGTTCTTTTCTGTTTTGCTTTCTTTGTATCTCCAGCACTTAAGTGCAGTTCTTGGTACATAGCAAGCACTTAATAAGTGCTCGCTCATTCATTACAATGAATATCTTGATAAAAGTTCGTAGGTTCATAGGCCAAGTGGTATGGACAAGATTGCCAACACAAAGCAGTGTTTAAAAAAATTATTTCTAAGGGCCATTCCCAAACCAATCCCAAACAGGCAGTAGCAATGCATAGATTAAATCCAGGATCACATAACTATATGGACTTCCTGTGCCAGAAGACCCTGTGTCTACTTAATTGGCCCACACTGTCTTATATGGCTCCTGGCATCATTCCATATTCATTTAGTTATCTGATGTTTCTGCTTTAAATAACTATCTACTGTGCAATTATCCCATCCAACCATAACAATAATAATGGACGTTTATATACTACTTTGAGGTTTACAAAGCACTTTACAGGCTTTTGTCATTTAACCTTCCAACAATCCTGTGAGAAAGATGTTCCCAGTATTAGCACATCCATTTTATAGATGAATAAATAAGACTTAGAGAGATTAAGTGAATTGGTGAATGGCACAGAGCTAAAAAGTATCTAAAGCAGAATATGAATTCAGATCTTTTCTTCCTGACTACAATTCCAACAAGCCAACCTAAATGCTACATTAGCTCTCATGTCTCTTATATCACTTCTTTTGTCTCTATAGTGTGTTATAAAACATTTTTAACTGGGCTCTCATACCTTGAGTAGGTATGATAGCTATTATTATGTCATGACCATTAGGTTTACTGGGTATAGGGAAAAGGATTGTATCTATTAATTCATTTTGCTCCCTACCCCAATCTCACATTATTCAGATGCCTGCATCCACCAATTCTGCTTTCAAACCTGTCTCATGTGAAGAGGTGGCCCTCCTCCTGGCCAAGGAAAACCCCCTCTACATGTACCAACAATCTTATTCTATCCTGTATTGTCGAGCAGATGATCCCCTCTGTCATCCTCCCTCTTTCACTTATTGTCATTCTCCGTTTCTGCATCCCTGCCTCCCTCTTGCCTACAAGCATGCCCATGTTTCCCTCATCCTCAAAAAACCCTTACTCGATCTATTCATCCCCACTATCATCCCATGTCTCTTCTGTATTTTTTAGCTAAACTACTTGAGAAGGTTATCTGTAGTAGATACCTCCACTTCCTTTCCTCTCATTTTCTTATAAACTCCACACTGTGGCTTCTAACCTTGCCATTCAACTGAAACTATTCCCTCCAAAATGACTAATGATATTTTGATTGTCAAACCTTTTTCAAACCTCATCATTCTTGACCTCTCTTCAGCTTTTGAAACTGTTGATCACCCTCTTCTCCTTGATACTCTCTTCTCTCTAGTTTTTCTAGCAGCACCTAAAAACACTACTCTCTGCTGGTTCTTTTAATCCCAGTCTGACTGCTCCAACTCAGCATCTTTTGCTGGATATTTGTTCACTTCACCCCCACTAACCTTGGATGTCCTCCAGGATTCTATCTGAGGCCCTCTTTTTTCTCCTTCTCTACTATTTCACTTGGTAATTTCATCAGTACCTATGGATTCAATTGTCATCTCTATGCTGATGATTCTCAAATCTATTTATCCAAGGCTAACCTCTCTGCTGACCTTCAGTCTTGCATCTCCAACTGCCTTCTGGATGTCCCAAAATAAATGTCACATAGATATCTTAAATTCAACTTGTACAGAACTAAACTATATTTTCCCTCAAACCCTCCCTTCTTGCTATCTTCCTTATTATTGTCAAGGATACTAACACTCACCCTGCAAGTATACTACTTAGGTATCATCTTAAATTCCTCACTCTTATCCTTCCCCATATCCAATCTATTGCCAAGTTCTGTCAATTTACCTTTGTAACATTTCTAATATATTCTTTTCTCTTCAAAACTAATATCATCCTGGTAGAGGCTATCATTACCTTACCCCTGGGCTATTGGAGCCAAATAAGACCACTGGTTTGTCTCTCTGACTCAAATCTTTATCTATTAGAATCCATCCTTCACTCAGATATAAAAATATTCCTAAAATAAAGGTCTGGTCATTACACATGTGCTCATGGTGCACACATGTTTTTGCACACACACACACACATACATATACACACACTCCAGTGGTTCCCTATCACCTCCAGGATCAAATATAAAATCCTTTGGTGTTCAAAGCCCCTCATAACTTCACACACACACACACACACACACACACACACACACACACACACACATATCTTTTTAATCTCTTACACTTTACTTCCTTCCATGTACTCTGCCACCCAGTTCCATTGGCCTGCTGGCTATTCCTTACATAGGACACTCCATGTAACAACTCAGCCGTTTTTACTGACTGTTCTCCACCCCTGACACTCTCTCCTTCCTCATCTCTGCCTTGTGGCTTCACTTGTTTCCTTCGTATCCCAGCTAAAATCCTATGTACTACAAGAAACCTTTCCCAATAACCCTTCATGATAGTGCCTAATTTCTTTTGATCATCTCCAGTTAATCTTGTATATATTTTGTTTCCACATAGTTGTTTGCTTGTTGTCTCTCCCATTAGACTGTGACATCCTTGAGAACAGGAATTATTTTATGCCTTTCTTTGTATACCCAGTATTTAACACAGTGCCCAGCACATAGGAATGTATTTAATAAATGCTAATTGACTAAATAGGAACTTCCAAGTGAGAAAATTCCCTCTCTCAAAGCAATCTGTAGTCTTAAAAAGTTGCGAAGCCCAAGATCATTGAGAATGTAAAAAATTTGCAGAACACGACATGGCTAGTATAGATCAGAGATCAGATCTGAACCCAGATCATCCTACCTTCAAAGCTGACTCACTGTCCATAATGACACATTGCTTCTCTCAGCATATGCATATCATCTACATCAAACTCATTTCATAGATGAGGAAACTGAGGGGTTAGAGAGGTAAAGGTCCTTGCCCACAATTAAATGAATGATCAGTTGCAAAGGCAAATCTCAAACTCAGATGTTCTCATTATAAATCCAGTGATCTCATCAATCATTTACATGTTCTATATGTTATTCAGATCTCTATGAGGTCCCACTATTGTCAATATCTCACATCGTTGGCCTCATTAATTGCCTCTCACATTAGCCCTGCAATTCTCCATGTAAGGTTATCTTTTCTATGTGAAGAATATGGACTAAAGTGGCAGTTTGCTTGACAAAAAGTCCTAGTCATGCCTTATTTCTCCCTGCTATGTAATGCATTTTCCAGAGTCTTCTTGGTGTAGGATTACTTTGTCCTTCTTTGACTAGAATTTGCATTTGCCTTCTAATTTCTAGTCCTTTAAATGGAAGACAATATGTTCTACCAGAATTGCACAGGTTAGTGTCATAATATTTCACAATTATTTTTTGTTACTTTCAGTGATATGTGAAAGATTTCCTGAATGAACACCAACTGTAATTGCGGAAGATATTGAGCTTTATCAGCCAATTATGGAGCACAGATGATTGCTTTCAAGTATTCCTCACAGTGTACTTGAAGTAAAAAGCAACTGGCCCAGTTATATCAGCAAGTTTCATAGCTTCTCCTCCTGGGCTTGAGGGGGAATGGAGGCAAAAAGCTTTCAAACTAGAAAAGATAAATTCAGCTTAAATAGCCCTTGCTTTCCAATCACTACTTTCACTGACCAGTGCTCTTATAGAACCTTCAGGGCTAGTGATTTCTGCCCTTTTATAATCCATTTCTTTAATGGCAAAGTCAGGCAGAGGTCTTGGTAAGAAGAACTTTAGCTTGTGTTATTTGAAATGGCAAAAAGAACAGAATAGTATGGCAGGGGCCCAACTTAGTTTTCTATGTCCTGGTCAGTTAGTTCCCTCTTTCTTTTTTCTGAATGTTTTGTTGTTATTGTCGTTGTTGTTGGGATGGTTTGGGAATATTTTTTCCCTTCTCACGTCATGCTGATTTTGTTATTCTTTTGCCAGAGATCTAATCAATGTTATACGTATGGCTCATTTATTCAAAACATAGTTACAGCAACCAGTGATGAGCACAGAAGCTAAAATCCCAGAATCTCAGAGCTAGGAGGGACTTTGGAGGCCGTTTAATCCAACCTTTGTCTTAGCAATATTACAAAATCCCCAGAATGTAGTCATACAAACTCAGTTTCAAAATCTCCAGTGAAAAGAAACCAACTATTTTTTAAAATACTAACAAAATTGTTAAGAAGCCAGCCAACTACATTAAAAGGAAGAGAACAGAGGCTTAAATCAACTACATATATATACATATATGTGGGTGTATGTGTGTATATATACATATATATTTTTAAATGAACCAGATTAAATTATAACAAAGCCAGAAAAAATAAAAAGAGGTGTCAGAGCCAACAAAACTGAGATCACAAAAGGAATAGAGGTCTACATTCAAAATATAAAATACTCTAACAACACCAAATAGAGATCTTAAAGAATCAAGTCTTAAAAAGGAAACAGATTTAACTATAAGGGAACCACCAAAGTGGAGTTAGTAAACTCTCTAGTCTTGATAGAATTACGGAATTTATCAAGCTTTTAAGAACATTTAATATCAATATCATACAAATTATTCTGAAAAGAAAGGAAAATAAAACACACTATATTAAAAAAGGTTTTTTATGAAATAAATGTATGCTAATTACCTAAAACAGGGAATGATAAAACAAAAAACTATAGACCAACATTATTCATGAATATTAAGTCAAAAAAACTTAAACAAAACTCTGTTGAACAGACAACAGTAATTTGTTTTAAAAAATCAATTATGACCAAGTTGTATTTCTAATAGGAATACAAGGGTGTTTTAACTTTAGGAAAACAATCAGCATGATCATATTAGAAAAACATATCCCAAATCACATGATTATCTTAATAGATGAAGAAAAAGCCTTTGCCAAAGTATAGCACTTTTTAGCAAAAAAACACTACAAAGCATAGAAAATAGACTTTTTATGTACTCAAAAGTATCTGACTAAAAACGAAACTAAACTAAAACAAAACATACACACACATAGAGTTTTGTTTTTAGGTAGATCTATATATACACTGTTATATATGTATACGTGTGTGTGTGTGTGTGTGTGTGTGTGTGTGTATACACACACACTCACATATATATACACACACACATATATATTTGAAATCTCCGTCTATCTATCTATCTATCTATCTATCTATCTATCTATCTATCTATCTATATTTGAGAAAGACTAGAAGCTTTTCCAATAAATATAGGAGTAAATCAAAGATCCAGCAGCTAGGTCACCCTGTGGTTAGAGTGTGTAAATGACACAGTAGATAGAATGTCAGGCCTGGTGTCAGGAAGACACATCTTCCTGAGTTCAAATGTGACCTCAGACACTTACTAGCTGTATGACCCTGGACAAGTCACTTAACGTTCTTTGCCTCAGTTCCTTATTTGTAAAATGATCTAGAAAAGGAAATGGCAAACCACACTAGAATCTTTGCCAAGAAAACCCCAAATGGAGTCATAGTCAGACACAACCGAAAAACAAACAAGAACAACAAATCAAGGATTCTGTTTTCCTTATTATTTAGTGCAGTTCTTGAAGTTCTAATAACGCCAATAAGACAAGAGAAATAAATTAAAGTTATAAATATAGGCAAAGAGAGAAAAAATATATCTATTTGCTGATGACATGATAATTTATTAGAAAATTCTAGGAAATTATCAAAGAATTTATGAGACAATAACTTCAGCAAATAACTTCACCTCATATCCACAACAATCAATAGCATTTCTATATAACAAAATCCAGGAGGCAGTAGTAGAAAAGGCAGTCTCGGCTCAGATTCTTAAAATCTAGCCACTGCTCAGATTCTTAAAATCTGGCCTAATTGAATTAGTGATACAAATGCTTAGATTCCTTAATAGTCTGGTCAGTATGACTATAAACCTTGTCTCGGGCTGAAAGAAAAAAAAAAGGCAGTCTCATTCCAAATAATTATCAAATACATAAAATATTTGGGAATCCATTTACCAAAGAATACTAACTACTTATTTAGGTTTGGTTATGAAATGTTCCTTAAAGAAATAAAGAACAATATAAATAGCTGGAGGAATATTCAATTCTTAGAGCCAGGCCATGAACTTCAACTAAAAAAAAAGCACAAATTATGAAACCCATTTAGAAGTGGCTTAAAAAAATTTTTTTAAAAAATTCACAAAGAATAAAAAAGGCACTTATTACATGCCAACTTTGTGCCAGACACTTTAGAAATATCTCAGTTGATCTGTAAAAACCTGTGAATAGGGGGTATTATTGTTCTTATTTTGTAATTGGAAAAAAAGTGAGAGGCTAAGTTACACACCCAGGATCACAACAGTTATTAAGTCCCCAGTGTCTTTTTGGATCTCAGGTCTTCCTTATCCCAGGTGCAGGATTTTGTCCACTGCTGCCTCAATTAGGATGAATCCAGGAAGAATCAGAAATCTTTCTGGTAAATCCCAAAACATAAATTACCTAGGAATGAACTTCTTTTAATAAGGATTGTTGGGAAACTGGAAAGCAATCTGAGAGAAACTAAGCTTAGACCAGCATTTTGTGTGGTATTCCAACAATAAATTTAAAATGGATGTGACCTGAATATTAAAGATTATAACATAAAAAATTTAAAAGAGAAACAGATAAAATAGTTTTCATAGCTATGGGGAGGAAATGAATTCTTAACAAAACAAGAGATAGAGGCAATTAAAAAGACAAAACAGATAATTTTAATTACATGTAACTGAAAAACCTTTTATACAAAAAAAAATGCATCTAAGATGAGAAAGGAAGTGGCCCAACTGAGGAGAAAAAAAAAACTTTTGGTGTCAGTGACTTCTGAAGAGGGTTTGATTCTTAATATGTATAGATATGTAGAAGACTCAAATAAATATGACCAAAAACCATATCCAATAGATAAATGGTCAAAACATGTGAATAAAAGTTCTCAGAAGAAGAGAACAGGGCAAAGTACAGTGGTACTATTGTCTGCCAAGAATACTGTGCTTCTCTTATGGAAGTCAAAGATAGAATCAGTGAATGTAAAACAGTGCCTTCTGCTAGCGTTACCAAGCTTAGTATTATTAGTAATATATGAAGTCAGCAGATCTCATTAAATCATTACCAGGTAGTGCAGAAGGTCCAGCTTCTTTATCATCTCAATATGGATCACTTAAAAGTTGTAAAAATGAAGTAAGCAAAAGCTGTGGAGTGGTAGAGATGGGATTCTGTACTCAAGAAGGAGGAACCCCACAAAGCAGATGAAGTAGAAGTTTGGGTTTTACGGACACCTGTAAGTCTCTGACTCCACTATTACTCATTAATTGAGGAAAAGCCTACTTTTCAAACCCAACGGTCAATTCAAAAGCCATCCATTCAAGTGTAATAGCTATAGGAAAAATCAAGATTTGCCTGGTGAGCATAGACTATCCTTTTATAGAAGACAACCATTTATCCAGCACCTACTATGTGCCGGGCACTGTGTTAAACACTGGGATACAGATAAGAAAAAAAATACAGTCCCTGCCCTTAAGGAGTTTACAATCTAATCAATCTAAAGCAAAAGACAATACACAAAAAGAAGCTGAACCTGGGAGGAATGATGTAAAATATAAGGGGAAGGGACTGCTAGGGGATGAAAATCTTGGTGGAGTTGAAACCAAGCACAGTAGCTGCTGAAGAGATGGCTGGTATTTTAAATCCTCTATAAATGAAGACTATGGGAAGAGTTCTTTGCCCTACTCTCCAGCCCTTCAATTAAAGAGACAAGAGCAACTGAGAACAATTATGAGTTGTGAGTAGCAAAGTTGATGATGAGCTTCCTGGTGATGAATTTATCTAGTGATGAGTTTATCCTTGTCAGGGCATGACAAAGATGCCAATGAAGTCAGAAACAAAGCAGAATAGCTTTTATCTACCTATAAGTGGATTGTTGGAGAGCAGAGGTTTCAAAATCAAGTACAGAAGGATCCCTGAAGCCTGGATATCAACTTAGTTTTAAGGTGTACTGTTAATTATATTTTATTGTATTTTTATTTATTTTGTTAAATATTTCCCAATTACATTTTTACATGGTTCAGGTCACACTGGTGAGCGCTGTGGGCTGCATCAGCTGTGTCTGACCCCTCTGGTATAGCGGACATTCATGTTCAGGTATGAATGGAGCTCTACAGTTTCATGGGTCACTTCAGGCTCTGTTATTTTGAATGATACTCTCAGAAATATATGCATAACAGTAAATCAATATAGACATATTACACATAAACATGCATCTTTGTATGTCCTCAAATTTCTCAGACTTTAACTATACTTTTCCTTTGACTTATCACACTGTTTGTTAATCCTAGTTATTTAAACACCCTTCTCCCTATCTTTACCCCCTTATACATTAGATTTGAGAACAGGATCTATATTATACTTGTCCATATATCTTCAGTGACTAAGACAGTGCCTCATACATAAAAGGATATTTGTGTAATACTGTGCTGTAGATACAAACATGTGAACTGAAATATAGCCATAAGTCATCATTTGACAAAGAAATGTTTCCAAATAGGAAGATAGAGATTTTCTTTTAAATTTGGGGTTTTAATACACATTTAATACACATTTTTCACTTAGAAAACTTTCTCATTTAGAAAACTTAAATCTGTCCTTAGTCTTGTGATCCTTTATTAATTATGGGAAAGAATTCTTTTGGGGCAAGGGAAAAGCAAGGTAATCATAATTATATTTACCTTGTGACCTGTATCTGCCAAGTAAAGCATTCTAATGAATCACGTAGATGGGCTGAGACCCCAAGGACAGTAAATGTTGAAAAGCTAAATGTTAAACTAAAGAGATTTCTCTCAGGCTAACTGGAAGTTGGGTAGTCTGGTAGGAGCAATATCCTAACCCCTACCCTCATGAAGTTTAGCCTAGTTTTTCTTCAAAAGGAATTGAGATATTCCTGACCACTTGGTTGGTTCAAGGATCTAAAGACTATTGATGTCAGTTCCTCATTGTCTCAGCCACAAGGAGGTGGAGAGGTTCTCAGACACTTGACTGATGCTATTATAGGAAATGGGAACATTCCTTCAGCTGAGTCAGCTGGCTGGTGTAGAGGACAGAGTGCTAGGTATGGAATCAGGAACACTTGAGTTCAAATTCAACTTCCTACATTTATTACTTGTGTAATACTGGGCAAGTGATTTAACCACTGTCTGCCTCAGTTTTCCCAAGTGTTACATTAAGGTAAATAATAGCATCTACCTCCCAGGGTTGTTATGAGGAGAAAATGAGATAACACTTGTAAAACACTCAGCACAGTGCCTGGACACAGTAGGCTCTATATAAATAAATACTATCTATTACTACTATCAATTCAAGATGCCTTCAATACTGATCTGTTTTTAAAATCCTTCTCCAATAGCTAATTAAACACCTTTTTTAAAAAAACTGTCAAGTGGCATATGAGTATCTCATTTTGTTTTAATATCAAACCTAAGTCCTAGGGATTTGTCTGAGTCAGGCCTATCCCAGAATAGAGAGAAAGCAAAATCCTTGCTCCAATCAAGTCATTTGATGAGATAAAATTGACAGTTTGCTTGTTGTATTTCACATGTCCTTTTGATGGGGAAAAGAAACTTCACTCAACTACTAAGAACCATTGGTATGTAATCTGGGTAGTATCTCATAGAATTGACAACTGCTTGACCATGGCTAAGTAGCTTCAACATAGGCTGCCCATTGGAGCAATCATATAAACAATAATCAGAATGCTGGGGGAAAGACCTTCTGACATTCTCTGCTGCATCTGAAGTGAGGCTATATCTAATTAGAAAAGACAATACCCATGTTGCTCTACTCAAAGCACTGGCCTGCGGCGTACAAGGAAAAAAATATTTTATTTTCTAGCACAGTTATGTCTTACCTTTATGGGCATAGACCAAAGAGAAATAGAAAATAAATAGCACATAATTTTGCATTTTTATAATAAGTTTGAAACTAAACACTAGGAAACCTTGTCAGCCCCTGCTAAGCTGATTCCAATTAAGGCTTCTGGCAGTGTTCCAGCTGTTTTACGACCTCAAATAGCACTGAGCATAACAAGGTTTATGAAGCATTCAAAAGTCAACTACCCTATTAACATAAACATGGAGTGAAATCAACTCTTCTACCAATTTTAAGCTTGCTTTCTTTCTTTCATTTGTGATGTTGGGCTAATCTAAGATGATGTCTGCTTCTTTTGTTGAGTATTTTCTTCTTTTTTGCTTGCTAGAATGCAAGACCGAATTTAGTTTTTGAACAGTGTGGCAATTTAACCTCCATACCTAAAACAAAAGGCAATTTTCTTTAAAAATATTTTCCATTTAATTCTAACATTGGAATCAGAAATTTATGCTTTTAGTTTTTATGACAAGGTTGTGTCTGGAGGGAAAAATATTAGTCAGTGTCTCATGCTTAGGTTTTCTTTTAATTAATGTGCCACTTTCTATATGGTTAGAAATGCATTTTCAAACCCGATTGTCTTCTCAAAGGTTTTGGGTAGGAAAAGGCTATTTTACTGGTAACAGACATCAATTGTATCTAAAGTAAAATTCCATTGTGTGGAGAAATAAAGGAAGGAGAGAAAGAAAATTTATTAAGTTTCATTTGGAAATATAGTGGAATAGATTGTTAGTCAAGTACCTTAATGACATGTTCAATCAGAAGAGAGTTTTAAGGCCTCTTGAGGCATCTCCCCTCCCCCAGCCCACTACCTTTTCCCTCTTGTCACCAACGAAAGAATTAAGGGCACATACATTGGTGGTTTTGTTTGCTTAACTTTTTTATTTTGTTTTGTTTTCCCTCATGGTCATTTTGGTCTGTTTGAAATATATTTGCTGGTGAAATAAGAGACAGGCATTTGTGTTTATTCTAAATATCCATTAATTACTGAAGTCTTTTAAGTATCTTGTCAGGCAGCCAATTGGAAACATAAAGTATCATTCCATTTGGATGACAAAAAGGGAATCTAAGCATGTTTTGCATGTCATTTTTGCTGTTGAATTACCTTGATCAAAATGTACATAAGAATCAATGAAAGGAAGGAAGGAAGGAAGCTGATTTGGAATCTAATAAATGAAGATAATGGCAAGGGCCTATGTCATTTTCTTAAAAAAAAATTAGTTCATAGGCTTATTGAGATGTATAAGAAGATAATAGAGCCTGGTTGTTGTGGGGGGTTTTGTTTGTTTGTTTGGTACAACATTAATCAGAATTTATTTTTCTCTCTTTGAAGTCCAATTACACATTGCAATAAAAGTATAGGAAATTGTTTTGAAGTCTTCACTTGTTTTTCTTTTCCTTTTTTTTTTGTATATTGTAGAATGGTCAGAAAGTTCAAAGACTTGTGAGATTTCTCTAAGACCTGGAATAACCTTAGATACCAAATTGAGCTTCAGACAAATGAAAAGTTCTAGAGCATATTTGAATCTATTATTTGATATTGAGAACTTCCTCTAGCAGAGAATAATTTTTTTTCCAAAATATCACATTTAATTTGTTTCTAAGTCATCTATTGAAGTTCTGTCTTCTTCCATAGAAATGTGAAGATAATTACCACTGAAAGGCTGTTTATAACACTTGAGGCATTTCTTCTATAGTCTTTTTTTAGGAATGGAAAAAGTGGAGCTTTCCTTGTACGTAACACAGAAAAATGATTATACTACTCCTAGGTTTGAAACTACCTCTTTCATTTATGTAGAGATAATTTAGTAATTAGATCATGAGCAACATATTCTAACTAAGCAAATTATTATATATCTTATTTATGAAAGTATTTGCACTTAGGCATTTTAGAAATATGTTATTCTTCCTCTCCTTTTTCCCTTCTCAATTAGTATCCTAGTATAATATTCTTTGATAAATATAACTATTTTCATTTCTTTTTTCAGGCTAGTTTTCCAAGTCGGTTATGTGTAATTGAACTATTTCAGAGTATAATGAATTAGTTACACTTAAAACAAATGTCCCAATTAATGCCAAAAAATAAGCTTTATTTCCTTGGCAGAAGAAAGCCTAAACAGAGAGTAAATATACTAGACCAAGCACCAAGCACCCTCTATACAGAATCTGTATTCCATTTGAACTCTGCGTTGATTATTTTCTGTGAAATTGGAAAATACTTTTGATAAACATAAAGCACATGGATGGAACACCGGCCCTAGAGTCAGGAGAACCTGAATTCAAATCTGGTCTCAGACCAGACACTTGACACTTACTAGCTGTGCAACCCTGGGTAAGTCACTTAACCCCAATTACCTTGCCAAAAAAAAGGAAAAAAAAAAGACAGACCATAAAGCACATTGCCTTGTTCTATGCCTAATGTATGTATGTATATATATGTATATATATATATATATGAATGCATGTGTATATGTGTATATGTGTATACATATATGTATATGTTGTATGTGTATGATTAAGGTATATATATATACCTGCATTTACACATACATGTATATGTGCATATGTATGTATACATATGTATATAATGGAAATATATATAGCTATAGATATAGATCAGAGATAGTTATGAATGTAGACATAGATTTAGATTTAGATAAATATTGACATTTCCTCTTTACTATGCTTAGCATTTTTTGACAGTTTTAGTTTATTCATAGCATTACTAGTTTTGACATCATCCATATGGGACCAGGTTACATATGTATTTACCTTGAATTACACGTCCTTGCTCCCATCTTTCTTATTTTTGTTTTTAAAATCTGAGCTGGTCTGTGAGTTTTCTGGTCATCTAAATAAGTCCCTTTAAATTAGTTTTTCTTTTCTTCCTTTACCTATGTGAACACAACTCCATATATTGTTACTTAGTCATCTGATTTACATTGTGTGTACTGGGAGTTCCTTGAGAGCAGAGACTGCCATTTGCCTTTGTTTGTATCACTAGGGCTTAGCATAGAGCCTGACACATAGTGGTATTTAATGAATGTTTATTGACTGACTGACAAGTGAGTGCTCAATAAATATGGTTGACTGACAGATAACGGACTGATATATGGCTTACCTCCCAATCATATTATAAACTACTAGACCTAGGAATTGAGATTCTGGTTTATATTTCTTTAGTACTTCTCACAGTGCTATCCCAATGGTATGAACATACTGGTCATTGAACAAATACTGAATAAATGAATGCTTCATTAAAATTAGTCTCAAGCTGATTTCCTCTTGACCCTCTGCATACCTTTATAACTGACTTAGGACATGATTCATTATATAGCTCGTATATCTACCCTGTATTAATGTTTAAAATAACATTCATTCTGAGATTTGGAAGAAACTTAGAAAAGTTAACTTTTAAAATTCCTTCTAATCAAGTTGTTAAGGAGATGGTGCAGGACAAGGCATATTACCATTTTATTTGACCCTTTTTTTTTTTACCAGATTGCAAATTTTCTGTTAATTGGGTCTTGAATTGTCCAATACACTATTATAGATTTGCTCCATGGCTCCTGCACATGGATTTTATTACAGATTTTTCATCCACATCTGCTCAGTCATTTAATCTATTCAAAATAATGTTTCTCTCATATAAAGAGAAAAACCAGAAAGTTGTTTTGATGCTCAACAAAGAAGAAAAAGAAATTAGCTTTAAAACTTTATCTTCTTTATATACATATGACTTCAAAATATTTAATTGAATAATCTTTGCTTATAAGATGATCTTTTTTTTCCCCAAACAACATGATGAACTGGGGGCTTAAAGAAGCAGATTGACAGAAAAGTTGGTCACTTGGCTAGAATCAATTTTAAACTATTAAGATTTAGTATTCTTAATATTAGCTCATAAATCTCAATGAATTTGTCTACCTTCTCCCAAAGTATAATAAAAGAGTTTTGATTATTTTCCAATCTTTCTGCCTTTTTTGGTTATTATAACCGTAACTGTATAACTTATGTTGTTTTCAAAATTAATATACTCAGGATGCAAAGGATGCAACATTCAGAGCATGAAGAATCATTAACGAGCAACGTTTGGAGAAATGTTCTTGCATTTCAAATGCTTCATTGCTTCATTGAAGAGTGAACACAGGAACTCACTCAGAGGCAGATGTTGTGCTTGCACGTATTACAAATGCAAACAATTATCCCCAAAGTGAGCAAAGGAATCAAGAAACCATAACAAACTCAGAAAGAAGAAAATAAATTGTGCTGAATTTTAAAATGGAGAGCTATAGTAGTTATGAAAAGCTGGGACAATTGTGAGATCCTAAGTTATTACACTAAGGTAGCGATCAAGGCATTAAAATATGTGGTTGGTTTACCCAGTTCCAAAGTTGGTTATTATTGGCATTTTTGAGAAACTGTGAAAGCAAGACCTGAATTTTATAGTGCTTGCTTTGTAAATATTTTAGTCCTCATGTCTCTGGATGTTATCATAGAAAATTCATAAAAGAAAATAAAACAAAAATAAAACTCAACAAAGGACAAGGGATTGACTAATCTGATTCCACTTAGCTTTGAGGAGAAGGAAGAAATTCACTTCTGCAATATGTATCAGGCATGGGAATATATATGAAGGAATGGGAAGGAATTGTTGCCAAAATGCAAGAAAATAAGAAAAAAATTCTGTTATGATAGCCGAAGATCAACCAACCAATATTTATTAGGTGTATTAATACCGTACCTATCCCTATGTGGTAGTTTGCTTAGCAAGGAGGATGATACTCTTGCTATAATCAGCCCAAGTCAGAGTATCTGAAAGATTTTGTTCAGTTCTGGGTACTACATTTTAAAAAAGCCTTTGACAAGCTGGAATATGTCCAAAGAATATATGTCCAAGACAGTAACTAGGATTTTAAGGGTATACAAACCAAGAGGTTCCTGATCTCTCTATTTTTATATGCAAGTAGCCTCGGTTCCAGAATAAGGTTTAAGCTCTCATTTTAATATTATTGTAGAAATTACTACCTTCCATCTCCCAAAGCTCAATGGTCCTGCCTCCTTTATTGTGAAAAAAAGTATCCCAAGGCCCAAGACTACTCAACCCTCTTTCCTCTCCCTGTGTATGTTTGAGGTATGTCTTGGCTTTCCTACCTTTGAAGATGAGGATAGTTGCAATAACCCACTTTCTTGTCTCCCTGCCCAAGCCTCTTTTCACTCCAGTTCATCCTTCACTCACCTGTAAAATTGATCTTCCTCTACCACAGGTCTGACCATGTCATAGCCCTATTCAATAAACACTAGTGGCACTCTGTCATTTCCAGTATTAAATCTAAAATCCTGTTTGGCTTTTGAAGTTCCTAATCTGGTCCCTTCGTACCTGTCCAGTCTTCTCACTCTTTACTCCCCTCTACGTATTTTGTGATCCAGTGACACAGGCCTCCTGGCTGTTGCTTGCACAAGATCCTCCATCACTAGACGGCAAGCATTTTTTGCTGTCTCCTATAGCTGAAGTGTTCTCCCTCATCATCTCTACTGCCCACTCAGTAATTAGCAGTGTCTGACACATAGTAGGCATTACATTAGCAAGTTATTGTTTATTTGATTTGATTTGATGATGTCTTTGATTTGGCCCTTAAAATAACAATGTTTTCCTTGTAAAAGAAGTGACTATAATTGAGTTGATGTCACACAGAAGATAGGGTTTACAATCTTGAACTGACCCTTAGGCTTTACCTTTAAAAGAAAACAGGAACCCATACAAAGTCAGAGACATAGATGGCACACACAAATTAGAATTTCAGTGAAGAGAATACCCTCTAAGGGACAGGAGAGAGAGAGAAATTTCACAATATTCATGTTAAGCTTCACAAAGACCCTGAGAAAAGCATATCCATCCATATATTCTATGCAGAAAACCTAGTGTACCTAGGTGCTTATGTTACATGGAGACATATAAGGAGAGAGATGGAGCCTCAATGTGAGAGGAGGGGGAAGAAGGAGAGGAAAAGGGAAAGGGAAAGGGAGAGGGAGGGAGAAGGGGTGGAAGAAAGGAGAGGGAAAGGAATTTGAAAACTATACAGGATAAAGTATAAGGAGTGATACCTAGTCTCTCTCAGAGGGATGCACAGATTGTACCATCTGTGCAATATAAAGAATTTTGAAAGATCGGTGAAAATAGAGAACCAAATACACTGAGGCATAATCTGGCCCAACACATTTGCTGGTACTATAAATCATGTATAACTGTATAAATTCAGAGAAAAGGTATGATCTACCAGGAAGAAGTTTGCATTGATGCACTCTTTAGAAAGGAGATGAGACATTTCTGTGAGGTCCATGGATATGTGTATAAACCTATTAAGTATTTTGTCAGCCTAATTCCAGTCCCAAAGCCCATTGGTATGGGACGCTGTCCTCATTATTGGGAGATGAATGCCCTGTCCTGAATGAAGAGTGGGGTGAAGGTGGTGAGAGTATGAGAGCTCGTTTTCTTCAGTCTTCTTGGAGACTCTTCAAGCTCCAAGGTATTTCAGGACTTTGTAGTCACTTCTGGCTTCTAGCTTCAAGAGAGAAGATAAAAGGGTCCGACCTTAAGACATGAGAGGAGCTGGCAATCTCCATCATGTTCCTATCCTCAGCTTGCTATATTAGAGACTTCAGGGAGTTTCTCTGGATGAGATCTGGGACTCTTTCTCCTGGCTGAACTGAGTTACCTCACGTCCAAATAGATAGCTCCTTCAAACTGCATGGTCTGGTATATATTCTCCTTTTTATACCTTATCTGATTTCTATTTTACTACAATTTGAATAAATAAATTTCTTTATTATTCACTATGTATGTTCACTGTGAACTGTTATTTGGTAGCAAAGGAGTTGAGCCTTGAATATAAAGGTGGGGTCCTCCTTTTTATTCCCTCAATAATGTCACAGCAATCAGAATTTAGATTGAACCTGATCATATTCCCTAAACTAATAATATTTAAGAGAGCGGGTAGAGGCGGAGCCAAGATGGCAGGAAAAAAGTAGAGAAAATCCTCCTCATATTTCCAAGGCAGAAAAGAGTGCTTGTGGTCACTCATAGACCAGAGCCCAGGCCAGGAAAGGAGTAAACACTTCACCCCTTATCCTACCACCTCGGAAGAACTGAAAATTTACAGGTCCCTACAAGTATCTCTGAAAACAGCTGCACAAAACATCTGATGCTTTGGACAGTACTTTCTCCACACTGGAGGCATACCCCTACCTTAACAAAGAGTTTAAAACTCAAGTAATTGGTTGGGATCATGAACAAACAAAGGTGCAAAAAAAGTCAGACCACAGAATCTTTCTTTGGTAACAAAGAAGATCAAAATATACAACCAGAAGAAGACAACAAAGTCAAAGCTCTTAAATCCAAAGCCTCCAAAAAAATTATTAATCAGTCCCAGGCCATGGAAGAGCTCAAAAAGAAGTTTGAGGAACAAGTAAGAGAAGTAAAGGAAAAACTGGGAAGAGAAATGAGAGTGATATGAGAATGAAAAACAAATCAACAGCTTGCTAAATGAGGCCAAAAAAAAAACTGAAGAAAATAACATCTTAAAAAATAGCCTAACCCAAATGACAGAAGAGGTCCAAAAGCCAACGAGGAGAAGCATGCCCTAAAAAGCAAAATTGGCCAAATGGAAAAGGAAGTCCAAAAGCTTACTGAAGAAAATACTTCCTTAAGAATTAGAATGGAACAATTGGAAGCTAGTGACTTTCTGAGAAAGCGAGACACTGTAAAACAAATCCAAAAGAATGAAAAAATAGAAAACAATGTGAAATATCTCATTGGAAAAACAACTGACCTGGAAAATAGATCCAGGAGAGAGAATTTAAAAATTATTGGACTATCTGAAAGCCATGATCAAAAAAATAGCCTAGACATCATCTTTCAAGAATTTATCAAGGAAAACTGCCCTGATATTTTAGAACCAGAGGGCAAAATAGAAATTGAAAGAATCCACCAATCACCTCCTGAAAGAGATACCCAAAGGAAAACTCCTAGGAATATTGTGGACAAATTCCAGAGTTCCCAGGTCAAGGAGAAAATATTGCAAACATCCAGAAAGAAACAATTCAAGTATTGTGAAAATACAATCCGGATAACATGAGATTTAGCAGCTCCTACATTAAGGGACCAAAGGGCATGGAATATATATTCCAGAGGGCAAAGGAGATAGGATTACAACCAAGAATCAACTACCCAGCAAAGCTGAGTACAATCCTTCAGGGGGGAAAATGATCATTCAGTGAAATATGGGACTTTCAAGCATTCTTGATGAAAAGACCAGAGCTGAATAGAAAATTCAACTTTCAAATACAAGACTCAAGTGAAACATGGAGAGGTAAACAGGAAAGAGAAATCATAGGAGATTTATTAAGGTTGAACTGTTTACATTCCTGCATGGAAAGATGATATTTGTAACTCAAGAGACCTTTGTCAGTATTAGGGTAGTTGAAGGGAAAAAATTATGTGGATGGATGGATAGATAGACAGACAGATAGATAGAGATAGATAGATAGATAGATAGATAGATAGATAGATAGATAGATAGAGGGCACAGGGTGAATTAAAGATGAATGGATGATATCTAGAGAATAAAATTAAGGGGTGAGAGAGGATTATACTGGGAGAAGGAGAAAGGGAGAGATAGAATGGGATAAATTATCTCACATAAAACAAAGACAAAAGGCTTTTACAGTGGAGGGAAAATGAGGGAAGGTGAGAGGGAATGAGTGAATCTTATTCTCATAGGATTTGGCTTAAGGAGGGAATAACATACTCACTCAATTGGGTATGGAAATCTATCTTACCCTCCAGGAAAATGGGGGAGGGAAGGGGACAAAAGAGCAGGGGGATGATACAGGGGAGGACAGGTTGGGAGAGGGGGTAATCAGAAGCAAGCACTTCTGAGGAGAGACAGGATCAAAAGAAAGAATAGAATAAATTGGGGGTGGGATAGGATGAAAGGAAATATACTTAGCTTTTCACAACATGACTACTATAGAAGTGTTTTGCACTACTAGACATGTATAACCTATATTGAGTTACTTGTCTTTTCAATGAGGGTGGGGAGGGAGGAAGGGAGAAAATTGGGAACCCAAAGTTTTAAAAACACATGTTAAAAAAGTTCTTTTCACATGCAACTGCGAAATAAGAAATACAGGGAATGGGGTATAGAAATCTATCCTGTCCTACAGGAACACAGAAGGGGAACGGGGTAAGAGAAGGAGAGAAGAGATAGAAGGGAGGGCAGATTAGAGGAAGGGGTATTCAGAATGCATGCCATCTTGGGGTGGGGAGAGGGATGAGATGGGAAGAAAATTTGGAACTCAAAATCTTGTGGAAGTGAATGTTGAAAACTAAACATAAATAAATTTTTAAAATAAAATAAAAAAGAGAAAGCAGGTAGTTATAATTCTAACCTTGCACTTTCTTTCTTTCTCTGTCTCTCTGTCTCTCTGTCTCTCTCTCTCTCTCTCTCTCTCTCTCTCTCTCTCTCTCTCTCTCTCTCTCTCTCTTTGATGCTGCTGCTTCTCTCTCTCAAACAGAGTGGACTCTGGCCCTCCTGGCTGGTAGGAATTAAAGTCTTCCTTGGATGAGGGTTGAGGTAGAAGAGACTAGAGATGTGCCTCCCTTTGAGCCACACAAAGATACCCCATGCTATATGTAGGAGGACAGATCTCATTATATCAAGTTATATGAAATCTATTCTATACCTAATATCTTATTAGTCTAAATGTTTATAGGTTATGGATCAGCTAAGAACTCAGAGACATTGGAAAGAAATTCTGATGTTTCACATATATTAGAAAATGAGCCAAACTGATGTTCTCAGGAACATTGGAGGGTGGAGGACTTTAGGCATAGAGATTATTGAAAGGACCCCCAAGTTGAACTTGGTCCATAGTTTAGAGGTCACAACCAAAATGACACAGAGGTTACAATTGTACAGGTCCCATAACCTGTGATTTCAAAGCTTCTGCACCCTATGACACCAGTAATGGCTGAAAAAAGGGATTCAAAACTTTTTTTTGAAGGATCTATCTATCACAGACCATGCGACAAAGTAGAAACCATCTAAACCTTTGGTGTACTCTTTGTTTATAATCTCATCAGTCTTGCAGCATAATTTATACTATGCTTTCCCAGGAACAAAACACAAAGGGAAACAACAGTAGGGAAAATCATGGAGAAACCAACAGATTCACTAGGCAGAGTATAAAGTCTCATTTGGTTCTCTTGTTCTTCCTGTTATCAAGACAACTAAGGAGCCACACTGTAAAGGGGCCATTTTAGGAATATAAACCTAAAGGTTCTGAGGCTCTGAGTTTATATCTATAGCCTGAAGACAAACTAATATCAGAAGAGAGGCTAACTTGAGGTCATCAGCAACTCTACAGTCTTTATGATCCCACAAGCCAATTGGGTAAGAATACTTTGATTTCCTGAACTTCAGACATTCCCATTTTATGAGAATGGTAGAGGTCTTGGTGACTTCTAATCTTCATTCCTAGATAACATGGCCCATCTAATTTCTTTATTCTTTGTTCCAGGATTACCCAGTGTCACTGAAGAAAGTCAGGGAATCATGAAAATTCTGTGGTACTCAGTCTTATAGGATCATAGAATAATAGATGCAGAGCTTCAAAATTCTTACAGGTCATCTAGCCCAAACTCTAATTACACAGATGAGGAAACTGAAACCAAGAAGGTTAAGTAGAGGGATATACAAGTAATAAATCTAGCACACTTTCCGTTCCAGTTTCTCTCATAGACCTGGTGGCTGCTCAATAATCCATTGACTACTTTTATCTTTGATTCTTTTTAATTGTCCATGGTGATTTTCCAAATGTAGAATATGACCTAACTTTCTAATTAACTGAGATTGAGTTATCTAGTGTGAGCTCCTACAGATCCTTTCTTTTAATCTTCCTGATTTCTCTCAACTCTTGCCTATCTTCCTTTAGGTTAACATAAAAAGAGGTATCCTTGCTCTTCACTTTTGCCTTTATACTCTTAACCTAGGTATAATGGTTATTCAGTAATCCCTAAGAACAATCTGCAAGGGGCAGGAGGTGATCATAGGATTATAGATTCAGAGCTGAATAGAACATTAGAGATTATCTATTCTAAGCCCATGGCTTAATAGATGAGGAAATTAAAGTTCTTAAGAATTAACATGCCTTGGCCAAGGTGAAAGAAATTCTAAGTGGCAGACTTGAAAAAAGTCTTCTAACTCATAATCTGGCACTCCGCTGTATCATACTACAGAGCTCTTTCCACTGAAATATACTGAGGTACAATATTTAGGATGAGGGAATCACTACTTTTGCTATACTCATCTCTAGTGAGATGATTTTTGGAGTATTTCATTCAGTTCCAGGCATTGCATTTTAGGAAGGGCATAGGCAAACAAAAAATTGCATTCAGACAAGAGCAACTAGGATAGTAAGATAACTAGAATGGGCTATAGAATGCTTGGCAAAAGGAACTGTGGATGACCTGGGAGAAATGACACCAAGAAGAACACAATAGCTATTTTGAAATCTAGTGAAGGCTATCACATGAAAGAAGATCATAGATATAGACCTTCTTCTGCTTGGCACTAGAAGATAAAACCTGAAGCAATAAATGACAGTTTCAGAGAAGTAGATAACAGCTTCATATTGACTTTTTTTTGAACATCTCCTACAGAAGATCAAGAGGTGGAGGCATTCTATGAAGTGTTTGATGAAAACCACTAAATTAAATAAAATACACATTAATACTGAATATATCAATGCTAATATGGGCATAGGTAAAGAAGGAGAAGAAGGAGGATGACAAGGATGAGACAAGGACAAGGAGGACAAGGATAAGGAGGATAAAGAGGGAAATTATCCTTCATGAATAAGGAAGAAGAGGGGCCGTGAAACATCATGCATACTTCTAGTAAAAATTTGAGAGGTTTGAAACACAGCAAGTACTGAATAACCTTGCAAAAATAAAACTGATTTTAACAGATGGGAAACAAGTCATTGCTAATGATATGTGTGAGTCACCCTTGATTAAGATGTCTGTGTATAGTTACGGCAAATTTATTGAAGCAAACAAAAATTGATACAAATCTAGTCAAAAGGAGGAAGTAAAAGATATGATGTACAATTAAAATAACTCTAATATGACCTGCTTAAAGATAAAAAATTAAAAAAAAAAGTTATTGATAAAGAAACATGTAAAATGAATAGGGAAAAAATGTGGACATTAATGAAAAAAATTTTGTAGACATATATAGCCAATGTAAATCAATTGCCATGATAACAAGACCAAAAATGTCTTTAAAATTTTGGTCAATATATCCTTGATTTTCTTGTTAATCACAGAGATGTAACAACAAAGAGTAGCTTTAGTTTTGAAAAATAAATTCTCTTGTAAATACTTATGGAGAAGGATGGTGAAAGCTAATGATAAAAATTACTGCACAAATGAGACAAGCAAAAGAAGGAAAAACAACTTTAAAGAAAACCTGGCCAGAAGTACAACTAAGCAAAGTAATGCCAAGAACATTTAAGGACAAAAATGGAAGGACAGCAAACTGACCAAACATAGAAAATACCTATACATATTTTATAGCAAATTCTTTTTACCCTCAAGGACATTGGAGACACAACATTTGGATTTTACTATCACAGTTCCAGATATTCTGACAGAGGAAGTATAAATGGTATTAGAGAAAACACAGTGAGAAAAGCAGCTGTTAGAGATGAAGTACATACAGATGTCTACGATGTAGATGACACAATTTTGAAAGAGTTGAAGGATCTATTTTCAAGGTTTCTGAAGAAGACAATGATTCAAAAGGAATGGAAACAAAAACTTGGGCTTTATTATTACCCAAAATTTCAAATGAGAACATCAATCTACGAGCTTTATTAAGCACCTGCTATATAACAGGTATCCATGAAAGAGATACAAAGGTAAAAATAAAATATGTCCTGTATTCAGGGAGTTTACATTCTATAAAGGAGACAACATATACTTATAGAGGCATGTAAAGTGCATATATAAAAAAGATATAAAGTAATCTTGGGAGACAGAGACAATAGCAATTATGGGATCAGGAAATGCCTGATAACATAGAATATAAATGTTTCAATTGGATCTTGCTGGAAAGTAAGTAATCCAAGATGTAGAGGTAAGGAGGCAATGTGCTTCAGATAAGGGGCATAACCAGTTCAAAGGCACAAATATAGGAAATGGAACATCACTGGATCTGAATAGTGAATAAACCAAATAGCTAGAATAAATAGTGTAAGGAGAGGAGCAAAGTATAAGAAGACTGGAAAGATGGAAATGGGCCCAGTTGTGAAGGCCTCTTTGCTGTTCCTTGCTCAAGAAACTTTATCTGCTGACTGAATTTTCACTAGCTATGGCCCACGCCTAGAAATTTCCCCCTCCTCATCTCCATCCCCAGGCTTTTCTGATTACCTTCAAGTCTCAGCTGAAGTTTCACTCTGCAAAAATCCTTCCCTCGTCCCCCTTAATACTAGTGCTTTCCCTATGTGATTATCTCCAATTTATCCTGTATATATCTTGTTTGTACATTGTATAGTTGTTTGCATGTTTTCTCCTCCATTAGATTATGAGCTCATTGAGGGTGAAGACGTATTTTTACCTTTATTTGTGTCTCCAGTGGATAGCAAACTGCCTGGCACATAGCAGTTACTTGATAAATACTTGTTGACTTGACTTGAATGGTTTTCAATATCAAACAGGGAAGTTTATATTTGCTCTTATACGTAATAGGAACATGGGGATTTGTTGAGTAGTAGGGGGTGACATGATCAGCTGCATTTTATGACAATTATATTAGTAGCTGTGTAGAGTATAGATTGGAAATGAGACAACCTTGAAACCAAAAAGGAGACTATTATAGTTGTCTAAGAGGTGATAAGGACCTAAGGTGGTGACCGAGTTAGTTAAGAGGAAAGAATGTATGCTTGAGATGTTGTAGAGATAGAAACGACATGATGGAAAAAAAAAACCTGGAAACTGAGGGAAGGCACATAAACTGAGAAATAACTGAACAAGTTATGGTATATTAATATTATGAATACTATTATGCCATAAAAAATGATGGAGGGATGGTTTCAGAAAAACTGATGCAAAGTGAACTGAGCAGAACCAGAAGAACAATTAGTGCAATGATAGCACCATTGTAAAGGTAATCAACTCTGAAAGATTTAGAAACTCTGATCAACACAATAATCAACCACAATTTCAAAGGACTCCTGACGGAACATACTATCTACCTCCAAAGTGAGAGCTGAAGGACTTGGAATACAGATTGAAACATATTTTCTTCTTTCTTCCTTTTCTTTTCTTCTTTTTTTTAAACAGTTAATAACTTATGAATTGTTTTGCATTAATACATATATATGTAATGGGTTTTGGATAGGGAGGAGGACAGAGAGATTTTTTAACTCAAACTAGAATTTTAAAATAAAGATATGTGGGGTGAGAGTAAGGAATTGAGAATGACACTGAGGTTACCTTGTTGGATTTAAGGAGGTGATTACCTTAAAAATAAGGGAAGTTTAGAAGAATGATGGGTTTGGGAAGAAAGATAATGAGTACAGTCATGGTTATGTTAAGTTTAAGGTACCTGTGGGATATCCATTTCAAAATATCCAAGGCTCTCTATTGACAGAAAACTCAATATCTCTCCAAGGTAGCCAATTCTGATTTTGGACAGTTCTGTTATAATATTCTCTCTTACATTAAATCGATATATATCTTCCTTTAATTATCACATACTAATCCTACTTCTACCATCTGGGGCAGAATTATACAAATCCCTGTCATTATTAGAGGCAGCTAGATGGTGTAATGAATAGAGCACTCAGGAAGACCTGAGTTCAATCTGGCTCCAGACACTTACTAGCTAGGTGATCCTGGGAAAGTCACTTGCATTCTGTTTACCTCTGTTTTCTCAATTGTAAAATGGGTATAAGAGCACCTACCTCCCTGGGTTGTTGTGATGATAAAATGAGATAATGCTTATGAAGTGCTTTGCCAACATTAAAGTGCTACATAAATGCTTATTATTAGCTCAACAATGCCCACAACTATACCCTAGTTATGTGGTGATTTATAAAAGGGACACTGCTCATATGCATTTTTTTCTAGGTATACCACCCCAAGAAATGGATCTTTATTAATGGCCAATACTTGTCTTTAGAGAATCGTTATCTTCATGCAATCTTTGGCCTTCAGGCTTACTTCTCCACCCTTCCACAAGCTGTGAAACATAGCATCTTTGTTGGACTGCAGTACCAATTTATCAGGCAGAATGTGGGGAAGGAACATTGTTCCCACCAGCATGCATAGGCACATTGCTATCAATCCTCATGGACATATTTGCCTACCTGCCTTCCTCTACTGAGAACAGAGACTGACACACCAATCCAATAGTTGTTTTTTTCCCCCTTTCTGCTCCTAATCTTTATGCCCCACCAGTGTCATAGAAGAAAATTAAATTAGTAACAAAACTCAGGAACTTCTTCACAATCCGCTCCCAGCCACATGTTTCTGTCCTCTCTAATCAAAGACACCGCTGCTGACAGTGATTACAATCTGCGTGTATGGGTGTGACTGAAAAGCCTGATGTCTGAATAAACAGCCCTTTACACACTGCACAGATATAAAGGTTACTCTTTGATTTCTGGTAGTGGCTGTTCTTTGCGAAACCTGTCGCTGTTTTTGCCTGTGCCCCTTGACCTCACGGTTGACAGGAAGCCTCATCTCAAAGGGGAGTTTTCCAATTCCTTATCATTGCACACCAGTCTTATTGTCAGCTGCTGTTGTCATTCCCCAGCAATCCACAGCTTTCAGCTTAGCGTTTGAAGCTGAGCATCCAGTGGTTCTCAAATTATTCCTCTCCCTCTTTTCAGTAGCCCCGCTGAGTTCCTCATACAAAAGCCGCTGAGGTAGGTTGCTGGCATCGGTTTGCTTGCATCTGTTCTCCCCACTCCAGCAGCTCAGTGAAACTGTGATGGAGCAGTTCAATTTGACAATCATGTAAGATATGTGTCTCGTCTGTGCAAAACATTGTACTGAGCTATAAAAGGGTTGAGGAGGCAGGGAAGAACAGAACTAAGACATTGCCTCTGCCTTCATGGAACTCACACTTTAATAATGGGATGAGATCCACGCAACATAATACAAAATGAGTCATCCTGTCAGGCTGCAACTACAGAGAGAAGTCATCTCCCCTAGGGCCAAACTAGCATAGGAGGGACATAGGAGGGTCTCCATAACTGAGATCCTCCAAACAAGACCAAACACAAACATGCCACTCATCTGGTCAAACAGCTGGAAATATTCTAGGAAGGCACGGTGCCACAGTCATAGTACTCAGTCAGGACAAAGCAAGAAAATCAATTCTTTCATTGCTTTGGACTTATTCACATGTGAGAGCAGAATTTGTAGGGCAATTGAACCTCAAACATTCACAAACTAGTCAAATATGTTTATATGTTCTATAGAAGGTGATGTGTGTGATAATGCTTTGAAAAGTATCAAATGCCATACAAATAATAACACCAGGAAATTATATAGCACTTTCAAGTTTGCAAAGTACTTTAGATACATTATCTAACTTGAGCCTGGTAATGAGGCTGAAAAGTAGGAATTATATGTCCCCATTTTACAGATGAGGAAATTAAAACTAAAAGAGCTAAAATAATTTGCCCATGGTCATACTACTAATAAATATCAAAAGTAGGATTGAAAAAATAAAAACAAAACCAATGGATGTATTTCCTTCTTTTCTGGGAGATTATGAGTATGGAATATTTTACATTTTACAGCCAACCAGTATCTGACCAAGAATCGTTTATATGGCATCCCCATCAAGTAGTCATGTATGTATATATGTATATATATACACATACATACATATACATATATACATACATGTTTTTAATCTTTTTATATTGTTTACTGTAAGGGATGGTCACTGGGTAGGAGAGGGGTTAGTGATATATTCAGAAACAAAGGTAATATAAAAATAAAATATATCAATTTTTTAAAAAATAAAAAGGCTTTCTTGACTTAACTAGAAGGACTACTGTTATTGTACTAATTACAATTGTACCAATAATACTATTAGTGTACTGTTGGAACATTCACAGTTCAGAAAGAATGTTTTTCCATGCTTGAAGCAAATCTCTGAACAACAGAAGCATTCCTAGTTATTGGATAGATGATGTGAATTTATAGTTGTTAATACTAAATAATCCATGTAGGTATCAACTGAGCTAAAAAAAATGCTTTGAGAAAAGAAAAAGGGGCCCAAGTGGTAGTAAGGAAGCTGACTAAGTGTGTCTGAAATGACGGTTTACCGTGACTGGAATAATCTTTCTACTCACTCCACTTCTAGCTGCCTTGAAAAACTCAGTTCACACATTACCTTCTATGTCATTTCTTAGTACTTCAGGCTACTACTTTCAGGTCCAAGATTACCTTATATGTATGTGCGTGTGTGTGTGTGTGTGTGTGTGTGTGTTGTGTGTGTGTGTGTGTGTGAGAGAGAGAGAGAGAGAGAGAGAGAGAGAGAGAGAGAGAGAGAGAGATCTTGCACTTGTTGATATGTGCATGTTGTCCTTCCATTAGAATATAAGCTTCTTGAGAGAAGGGATCATATGGTTTCTGTCTTTGTATCTCTAACACTTAGAGCTCCATTGGCCTATAGTGGACAGTTTTTTTTTTGATTGATCGAGTTAGGAAGTCACAAAGGAGATGGTGTTTTATTTTGTTTTAAAAAATTGAAGGCCATAGTGTTTCCCCCCCCTTAGTAAAAAGATTATTTTTTCTATGCTATTATGTTTGAATCTAAAATGTATGAGTTGGGTACAAACTAAAAACTATAATTCTAGAGACATGAAATTAGTCAACAGGTGGTTTCTTGTTGTTCATGGCAATAAGTAATTACTTTAATATTCAAAGGGAGCAGCAGACCAGTAAGTTAAACATGAACCTTTGACTTCACACCTCTGGGTGCTCTGGAAACCAAATTTGCCATAAGAAGTTAAGCCTACCCATGATGTCAATAGCCTTTTTATTTCCCAGCTGCTTCATCCATTCCGCATAAGGAGCTCCTTTCTCTTCTGGGGAAGTTTCTGAATGAATTCCAGCCCAGTTCTTCCTCCCCCTTGAAAAAGATAGTGGAGATAAATCAGGGCTGAAGTAACCCACACCTCTGCCTGAGGAAGCTTATTAGATTTGAGTATTAGCTGTATGCCAGTGCTGAATGATCTTAGCACTTAACCTTTAATGAAAACAATGGATCAGCTAGCCTTTCAAAATAGACTTTGGGGTGAAAAATCATTTAACACCTTTTTTTTTCATCATTAAAGTACTCTGAGTCACAGTCTTTTAAGGGAAGTAAAAAGAAGTCTTTAGTCATGTATTATCAGTAAGAGTTGTCAGCTTAACCTCAATACCTGAAAAAGAAGCCAACTATATCCCAGGGTATCTAGGAATGAATGCACACTGAATTCAGAATCAAAGAATCACAAATCTCAGAGTTTGAGAGAGATCTCACAGACCAGACTGTCTAGTTCAACTACATGGGAGCAAGAATCTCCCCTGCATCATAGTTGATAAGTGGTTATATTTATTTTAATCGAGGTCCTCTGGTAAGGGGGAGGGGCAGGGGAGGGTAGCCTATAATATCACAATACAGCAGCCCAATAGTTTTATTTTCTTTTAATGAAATCTAAATTTGACTCCTCACAACTTCTTACCATTGCTCTTTGTTCTGCCCTCAAACAAGACTAATCCTTCTTCATTCAGGAAATCATTTTTAAAAGACAATTTCATTATATTTCCCTCCCTAAATAGTGAGCTGTTCAAATGGATGTGGCAATAACGGGTCGATGATGTACATTTCAATACTCGTTGGGAGACTATTTTTGCCAATTACTGGCTATATTTTATTTTGAGTATGTCACCTAAAAGTATTTCTGAATCACTGAACATCAGGAAGCCAAACCTGAGATACGGTACTGTTGTTCAGCCGTTTAACATAGATGCATATTTTTAAAATCATCATCACCCACTTAGATCTACTATTCCTGAAAAGAAAAATCCAAAACATGTTATTTTGTCTTAGAGATAAAGGTGAGGGAAGAATTAGAGAAAGGATGAAGAGAGCTGGGTTCAGGTACCTGTTTATTCACTCCCTATTTGGATCCCCCTGGTCAAGTTAATTGATTCTCCTTTGACTTCAGGATCTTCATTAGTAAAAAGAGGGCATTGGGATGACAACCTAGTGGAAACATGAGCTTTTGCTGCTGGAACTGAGTAGCTGACAGGAGCTGACGGCTAGTTCACTCTGCCCACTGGCATTTCTGGTGCTTTCTTGAGGTTACTGCAAGACCCAGGCCACAGGGATATGCTGGTAAATGTTCAACAATTGGTTTTCTGGAGGGTGGGGGGATGGTGAGAGGCGGGGAGGATGTACCTCTGACAAGCTTTTAAATTTAATCTGCATTAACATTTTCTCCATCTCTTTCTTAAGCCTAGACTATCTACAAAATAATAAATCAAATCATTTGTTAATTTCTAATGAAAATTTAGCAGATGTTGAGTTCGAATTGACTCCAGCACACCCTTGACTCTGAGTAATTGGCTTGGCCTCATACTCCTTGGGGAGTGCAGGAAGCACTGGCTTAGATGAGGGGCTCGCTGCATGTGGTCTGAGGGAAGCGAGCTTAGTTACTTAGTTACACTAACTCAGCTAGGATGAAGGCTAGGGACCAACAGTGGAGGTGGGCAAGTGGACAGGTCTTATAATTGCCTGAAAGGTACTTCTGTTTGTTGACTGGACATAGCATTGGGCCTAACTTAAAAAAATAAAACAAATTAAGTAAACACACAAAAACAAACTGGAAATGTTTGGCTTGCTCCTGTGGTATATAGGCCCTTTTCTACCTCATTGTAATGATTACAGTTATCCCTTCCACATTGTGGCTTTCTCCACTGCAGTTTTGATATATCACAGGTCAGAATTAAATGAAAGAAATTAATGGGAATTTTTGGGGAGTTTATCAACAATACATGAAGGCCAACAGATGAAGCAAAAAAAGAGTTTAGAAACTCAGAAATTCATAAAATATATGTATAGCATTATATATTATCAACATTTCATCTTTTAATACTTTAATTCAGACTTCTTTGGTACAAAGGGAGGACCAAAATTTTCCAGATCAAGGGGACATCATGTCCCTAACCCCCTTGATGTGGAAAGGATAACTGTATATCAGTTTCCTGATGAAAAAGTAGATGGTGAAAGTAATAGTGCACATAGGTACAATGGCAGCATAAGATATAGGAAGACTCCAAGCTTTAATAGCAGAAAAACTAGTAAAACACTAAGCCATCCATGGGTCTGAGAAAGATGAGACAGGCAGACACAGAGCCGCAGAGAGGAGGAGGAAATGAATACCAAGGAGCAACAGGGGGAGAGACCCACAATATGGAGAAGTACTGTGCTATTCCCTTAACTCCTATAGTGAATCATGTGTACTATGCAAGCCCAGGGAAGGGAGAATCAAATCTCTAGCACCTCCAAGTTCTTTTCACACTTGATGGAAGGGTATGGTGTCAACCCCAGAAAAGAGTTCCACTTTTGAAAATTCTGAAAGGCTTCTGAGGAAAGTGAGACTTTTAACAGGAGTAAGTTGCTTGGGTCCCTTGAAACTCTGAACTCTAGTCCTGCTTAAAGGAGGAGATTCAACACCAGCAAGGCAGCATGAGTCTCAAGAAAGTAGGAAATGTTTTCTTGACTTCCTGTGGTCTTCTTTATGAGTCCCGTTTGTAGTATGTATTGTATTTTCATAAGATCTTTTATACATTCCATGCCACATTGGCCTCATTTGCTCGCAGGAGTACTTTAATCAGATTCAGATGCTCTGAGCACTTTAGCCCTTGGTGGAGACAAACACAAACTGTATAAATTATTTTTAGCAGAAGCTTACAAGGTCAAACTCTGTCCATCTGCCAGAAATGAGAGAGCTAGGAGTTCCAATCAGTAAAGAGGTTAAGCGTGAGCTAAAAAGAAAATACTGGCTCTGTATTCAGAACACTCTGGGATCTTGGATTTTGGAACTTATTTTGTACAGCCTTGAGGAAGGCAGCTGACCTCATGGAAGCTTGTTTTCCTCATCTGAAAATTCAGGGAATTGGTTAAGATAATTTTTTAATAGCACATCCTTCCCATTATTATATATTTTGATTCTGTCACTATTATCAGCTTTAAAGTCACTTCCAGCTCCGATAATTATAGAATTTAAGATTCAGTGATTTATCTAGGATCAGACAGAACAAGAGAGAGTACTGTTACAAATTATAGATTGATTCTTGGTCTTGAAGGAAGGAAGGTTATATTATAACCACAAATTTCCAAAAAAATCAATGGCTAACTCCCTTAAAGTTAAATTTTCTTTGAGATGGATGGCATTGAATGGAAACTATTTACTTTCTCTTCTGTCAACAAGAAAAGATCACAGAGTTGGAAAAGACCTTAATGATCTTTTAGTGCAAACTGATTTTGTAAATAAGGAAACTGAAGAGCAGAGAAGTTTAGCGACTTACTATTGCTCACCGTGAAAGCAGACCAGGATTTGAGTGAGATCCTCTGACTATGAATCCAGTGTCCTACATGGCCTCTTAGTTAGAAGTATCCACATGGCTATATGTACTGTTGCTATTCCCCAGCAGGTATAGTAGGAAAAAGTACAAATTTTATCTTGAATTAATATATATCATGTGGCACCTAGATGGCACAGTAGATAGAGTGCTGGGCCTGGAGTCAGGAAGATTTCATTTTCCTGAGTTCAAATCTGGCCTCAGATACTTAACTGTGTGACCTTGAGCAAGTCCCTTAAATCCATTTGTTTCAGTTTCCTCATCTATAAAATAAGCTGGAGAAGGAAATGGCAAATCACTCTAATATCTCTGCAAAGCAAACCCAAAATGGGGTCACAAAGAGTCAGACACAACTGAGCAACAAAAAACAAATGCATCATGTACTTTAAAAAAAGAGTTTTTTGGAAATCTTTAGGACAAGCAAAATTTTCATCTAGCAAAAGGTCCATCTAGAGTACTTGGAGTCTGAGTAATGTGTCTCACTGTCAGAAGTGTCTATAGGCTTGTGCGATTTTCTGTTACCTTCCAAATGCAATGCTAAGAAATATATCAATCAATCAACCAATCAGACACTGTCCTTCATGATGAGGATAAATACAATATTGTATCAGTACAGTCTCTACCCTTGAAGAATTTATATTGTTCTAGAAGGAAACAACATATACACAGAGAAGTTATTCAGAATATAAACTAGATAAATTAAAATGTTGGGGAGGTGTTCTTTCTTTTTCTCTATGTAATATTTCATTTTTTCCAATTATGTGTAAAAACAACTTTTAACATTTATTTTTTTAAAATTTGAGTTCCAAATTCTCTTTTTCCCTCTCCTCACCCCCCATTGAAAAGGCAAGCAACTTAATATAGATCATACATGTGTAGTCATAGAAAACATATTTCCATTTTACTCACATTGAGCAAGAAAACACAGACCAAAAATAATAACAATAACGTTAAACCAAGAAAAAATAAAGAAAGTTAAAAAAAGGAAGTCTGTTCCAATTTACATTCAGACTTTGTCAATTCTTTCTCTGAAGTGGATAGCATTTTTCATCATAAGTTCTTTGGAATTGTCTTGGACCATTGTGTCACTGAGAAGAGCTAAATCATTCATAGTTGATCATCTTATAATGTTGCTGTCACTGTGTACAACATTCTTCCGGTTCTACTCAGTTCATTTTATGCCAGTTCATGTAAGTCTTTCTAGATTTTTCTAAGAGCATCCTGCACTGGTCATTTCTTATATATTCCATCACAATTATACACAACAACATTTTTAGCCATTCCCAAATTGATGGGCATCCTCTCAATTTTCAGTTCTTTGCCACCATCAAAAGAACTGCTTTAAATATTTTTGTACATGTAGATCCTTTTTTTTTAATCTCTTTAGGATAGAGACTCAGTAGTGCTATAGCTGGATTAAGGGATATGTGTGGCTGGGAAGCTGGACTACCTCTACCTGTTGCTAAGAGATCTTTAATGAAGAATGTAAGTTATGCTGACCAGAAAACCTAGTCAGATCCAAAGAGTGATGCAAAGAGTTTTCTCAGAGTTATACGTCTCAAGCAACTCATGTGTCTTATCTGAAAATTGTCCCTATAGTGGTCAGTTACTGTTTCCATGTTCCTTTGATTAAATACAGACACTTGAGGGGAGTGGGATACCTCTTTTTCTAAATTCAAAGAATTGTACCTGTTTGCTCTGCCCTCCCAACTTGGAAAGCCCCTAATCTTTCCTCCAATCAGAAATCAGATTATCTAATCTTGTGTCCTGGTTTATATCCTATTAAGTGTTTTTTTATGCATAAAAATCTGTCTTCCCTTGTGTTGGGGTCCAGTGCCAACTTGAAGAGACCTGGTCCTGATTTGTTATAAATTGGCACGCATTGCTTAATAAATTGATATGCTCGGAAGCTCAAACCTTTGTTTCCTCAATTATTTCAGATTTCCCCTGCCACAGAAGTAATGGTGAGAACTGAGACCATTTCAGGCCAAGGGTGGCTGTTGGGAATCAACAAGGAGAGAAGGAAAAAAGCATTCATTAGTGCTCAACGTGTGCCAGACATTGTGCTAAGCACTTTACAAATATTATCTCATTTGATCCTCACAACAACCCTGGGTGGTAGTTACTATTTTGTAAATGAGGAATCTGAGGTAGATAGAGGTTAAATGACTTGCCCAGGGTCATACATCTAGTAATTGTCAGAGGCCTTATTTGAACTCATCTTCTTGACTGCAGGCAAAGCACACTATCCATCTAATGGCCTCTAGGAAAATGAATGTATAATCACCCTGAAAAGAGAGGCTATAGTTTATCCTAGAAGCAATCAGGAACAATTAAACAATCAGGAACTTCTTAAACCATGGAGTGAATGGTCAGAACTGTGCTTTGGGTATGTCAATTTAGCAGCTGTGTGAAGAACAGGTTAGAGGTGAAAGGTTGTATACAATGAAATTGATTAGGAAATTATTAAAAATAATCCAGGCCAGAGGTAATGAGCACTTGAACTAAGGGAGTTGTAGTGTGTGAGTGGAAAGAAAGGGGCAGATGTGAAAGATTTAGCTGAGGTCTAATCAAAAAGACTTAGCAGTTAATTGGCTATGAGTGGTAAGTGAGAATGAAGTCAAAGATAACTCCTCCATGGAGAACCTGGGTCACCAGAAGCATGGTGGTACCCTCAAAAGATGATTTGTCTTGAATTCATCCAAAGGAAGGAACCATTTGAGGGTGCCTATGGGACATCTAGGCAGAGATGTTTGGAAGGCAGGTGGAAATCAGGGGACGGAACTGGGAAAACAATGAGGCACAGACCACATCATGAGGGAGATATCCTGGACTGGATACTTCCAGGGCTTTGTGAATTCTGTGAACTGAGAAGGTCCAAGGGTGAGGGACTGATTCTCAGACAATCCCATACTCTTCTCTACTTGAGGATGGGCATCAAAATGGAGATAATAGGTTAGACATTTAGATCTCAGGTGCCATCTATTTAATTTCTCTTTATATGAAGTACATGCAAAAAAAATACTTTCTTCCTCTTCAAGTTTTCTTATAATGCCTTGGACCTCCCTTTCGCATTTACCTCATGCATTCTCCTAATAAGAATTTATTAAGAATTTGCTATGCCCAAGTCACTATGCTAATTGTTGGAGATACAAAAGCAAAATAACAAAATGTCCCTGCCCAAGGCGAGTTATAGTCTCCTAAGGAGCTTAAATATTAGAATTTATGTATGTCTTCCAGCTGGCCTATTAGAGTATAGGCCACACTAGAAGCTTCTTGGTTCAAGTGCTTATTACTTCTGGCATGGATTATTGTGATATCCTCCTAATGAATGTCTTTGTTATTCAACCATTCCTCTCTCTAACCTGTACTTTACACAATCACCAAATCAACATTCCCAAAGTACAGTTCTGACCACATCCCTCTACTTTAATAACACCATTATGTCATCTTTGATATTTGCATATATAGCTCCAACCACTGTACTTTGCACAGAGTAGGATATGTGTGTGTGTGTGTATATATACATATTATGGAATTGAATAAGGACAGAAACAAATTCACATTAGATCCTGTGACATGTACAATCTCTAGTCGTGTATCTTGTTTGTGTCTCTTTTCATTTTAGACAAGAGTCCTCTTATACTGTCCAATATAAGCATGTTATTTTGATTCTCTTCTCCTACCTTATTATCAGTTTGGAAGTGACTGGGAAAAAGAGACCTTTTAAGTGTGTGGGGAACATGGAGAGAAAATAGACACTTGAAGTGTCATGGAGTAACTGAAGTTGGCTGATTGGTTCTTACTAGAGGGTTATATTTCATGTGCCATCTACAAAGGATATGGCTTCATCAGTATCTAAGAGAAAAGAGGGCTTTGGCTTATCTGTTTAGCAGAAGCAAAATGTAACCAGGAGGCACTTAATAATTATCTAATTGAATTTGGAAGAGAAGCCCAATTCCTTGGAGAATCAAGCATTTAGGTGGTATAGTAGATAAAGCATTGGAGTTAGAACTGCACTATAATTCTGCCTCAGACACTTTCTGAGCCACAGGCAATCAGGTAATGTTCATATGCCTTGATTTTCTTATCTGTAAAATGGGGATAATAAAGTACCTATTCCTCAGACTTGTTGTGAGGATAAAATGAGATAATGTTTGTAAAAGCTTTTTACAAATTTTAAAGTACTATATACATGCTAGCTATTCTTATCAAGTAAAAGGTGTGCTAAGATAGGCCAGATTCTTTAACCTATCCTTGTAATGTGAATTAGCTATCTATATATAATTTATATCTAAGAGCTTCTCACATTATACCATAGGGAAATGTATATGTATGTATGTGTGTGTGTGTGTTGTGTGTGTGTGTGTGTGTGTGTGTGTTTTACTCAATCCCTTATTTCTAGGACATTGGTTGGGAAAAATCCTAGGGAATACTACTGCTCCTGAAGCTTTCCTACTGGACCAGATTATTCACCTGTCCTGCCACACTCTAAAATCTCAGGAAGGACTCATAAGATATCATTTTAAAATGCACAGAAACCGCAAATGTCATGCAAATATATGCTACAGGAAAACAGGCTACCTTTAAAGGTAATAGCTGCAGAGCTTATAGGGCTCAAGTAGCCTATATAAAGGTCAATGAATACAGGAGGGATGATTAACCAGGGAGACCAGAAGCTTCGTAGGTGAGCTGGAGAGATGTAGGCTAATTGCCTGGCCCCTCAGAGCACCAAAACAAGTTTATTCCTAATGCAGAACAGGTTGCCTGTCAGGGTAATGTCTTTGTAAACATTTCTACATTCTAAAAGAGAACATAATTCTGTTTTTCTGGTGTTTTCCTTCATTTATTGCTGTCTGAATTGAAAAGGCAGATGTTCAATTCAAGGAATTGTCTCCAAGGGTGATTGCTTTCAGGTGAAATACTTAATAAATTAAAGTTTAGGGGAGTAAGAAAATTCTACTTACGGAAAAAGGACTCTATTAATAAATTGTGGGAGAAAATAGCTCAGCCTAGTGGTCCTTAGTATTGGTTTTAGTAGAATTATGTAATTGGAAAGGAAGACTTTAGCTTTGAGTGAAAGCCAAGTGCTGGATAGGTTCCACGCTGAATTACAAAAGGAGCAGAGTATTGGACATCAAGCCTAACACATAATGTTGAGATATAACTACTGAGATAGTCTTATGTGTGAGTCAAATCCAGTTCCTGGCAACCCAGTCTACTGGCTTGACCTTGCCACCACCACCCCTTCTTAGCTCTTAAGTATTTGGAGAGAGAACGCCCTTCCAATGTCTCATTCTTTGCTTGTACACCTCTGGAAAGGGGGTGATGCTCTAAAACACTAATACCTATGGCCAGAAAATATATACTTACTTTTCCTGTGATCCTAATGATTCACAAATGATGTTTGCTGGAGACAGAGCCTCTTTCTTTTGCCACCTTTGCCTATATACTCATTGCCATCCAGCTCAATCCTACCACTCTCTGGTCACTACTTTTTTTCCTCTCTTGCACTATGCCCTCTGGAATCCTTGCACTCTCATTAACAAACTACTTTCAATTTTGCTCCCTTCATATCCTTTCCATTACCTTGTTTTTAGAGAAACCTGGCTCACTCTGGGAGACAGAGCATAACTTCTCCTCTCCAGTAAAGGCTATTGAGCCTTCACTCATTGTTCCTCAGCACAATGAACCAGGAGTAAGAATTGGTATTCTTCTGCTATTTTCAGACCATCTGTCTGCTGTCATCACTTAGCAATCTCTTCTTTGAGATTCACTCTGTTTGCAGTATCTCATCTACAATACAGATCTTTGTTGCTATGATCTAACAGCTTCTAGGTTACTCCTCTTCCATTCTTAAGGAGTTCAGCACCTGGCTCAGTCTTTCCTTGCAATTCAAATCCTGCCATTATGCTTGAGAACTTCAATATAATTTCCCTTCAAACACCATGACTTTATAGTTCATTAACCTACTTGGTTCCCAAAACTAACAGTTTCACTCTAACTAGCACTCATACCTGTTTGACCTCTTTGATACTGAATTCAGAAATTCCCTTTTTAATCGTTATAATGCCCTACCATACCCTCTCTCCCTCATTATTTTCAAACCTCTTCTTTGTCCAAACCATTTGAAAATTTCTTTTTTCTCCTCAAACCCCTAATGACTCTTTCTCTCCTTTACTCCTTACAATTTGGAATTATGTGTAGAATGTAACCAAAATGTCAATATACCTTTACTCAAACATTCCAATGCTAGGAATATACCCCAAGAAAGTCAGTGATAAAAAGAAAGGTTCTATAAGTACATATATATACACATATATGTATGTATGTGTGTATGTATATGTATACATATACACATATATAATCACTTTCTGTAATAGCAAAGAAATGGAAACAAAATAGATGCCTTTCAACTGAGGAATGGTTAAACCATTTGTGGCACATGTTAGTAATGGAGTATTATTGGGGTATAATAAATAATGGATATTGTGAATACAAAGAAATGTGAGAAGACATATGAACTGATTCAAAGTAAAGTTAAGCAGAACCAGAAAAACAATGCATCTAATGACTAGAACTGTGTAAATAAGAAGTCAACAACAGCAAAACAATTGAAACTGAATGCTATGAAATTATAATGACCAAACTTGGCCCCAAAGAAGAAATATAAGAAGGCATCTCCTTCCCTTCTTAGCAGAGATAGAGGATAAGGATGTAGAATATTGTCATATTCTTTTGATATGCTCTTTAGTTTTACTGAATCATGTGTGTGCATACATGCACACGCACATATATGTGTGTGTGTGTATATACATATATATATGTATATATACACACATATGCATGATCACCTTATTCTTTCTTATGAAATGTTTCTCTAGGAGAGGGATTTGGAGAGATAAATTAGGGTAAATTATTAGGGATAAAATAGGTTATTTATATGTTATTATACAAAAAACAACAATAAAATTTGTGAGTGGCACAGAATTCCTGGGCTCAAATAAAAATTAATGACTAAATGGAAAAAATACTGAGACCTTCAGAGTGAGTAGATTGATTCAGTTTCCTCACTGATTCGACTAACTTTGGGAATAAAAAAGCTAAGGCTCCCGATTCTATCCCAAGGTGTCATTATTGAAAAGGGAAAATTGGTCTGGACAAGATTTTCTCTTCCTTTCTGAGCTAAGCTGTGATTTGTAACCACATTTTTGACTTAAAAAAGAAGGCTCTGCATTCCGGTGTGTACCTACTATGTACTCCACAGAATAAAGACCCCAACGGGACTTTAAATTTCAGATTTGAAAATGTGC